>NC_035445.2:168369922-168669922 GCF_002127325.2 Helianthus annuus | reverse complement strand
GATCTTTTTGGACCTATGAAGCACAAGACAACATTCGGAGATGCTTATTGTCTAGTTGTTACTGATGATTATTCTAGATTTTCTTGGGCATCCTTCATGGCACACAAGAGTGAAACTCCTGGCATCCTCAAGGATCTTCTTACAATGTTGGAGAATCTATATTCGTTGAAAGTGAAGAGGATTCGAAGCGACAATGGAACCGAATTCAAGAATCAATTTATGGATGAGTTTTGTACTTCTAAAGGCATTCTTCATGAGTACAGTTCTCGTTATACTCCACAACAAAATGGTGTCGCGGAGAGGAAGAATCGAACGATTATAGAAACTGCAAGAACAATGTTAGTAGAGTCGGAACTCCCTATTCAATTTTGGGGGGAGGCTGTATCGGCTGCATGCTACACGTTAAACAGAGTTCTTACAGTAAAGAGACATGGCAAAACTTGCTTCGAACTCCTTCAGAAAAGGAAACCGGATCTTTCTTACCTAGAACCGTTTGGTGCTCCATGTACTATGATTGAGCCGGATGGAAAGTTTGGAGCGAAAGCTATCGAGGGATTCTTCCTTGGATATGCTACTCCGAATTTTCGTGTTTGGAATCTGGCTACCAAAAAGATTGAGCTATGGAGTGAAGTGAGGGTTCAAAGGTACACGAGTCCTGTTAGGGCTCCGGGTGATCCGTGGATGTTCGATTATGATGGACTATTTGACTCCTTCAATCTGCCAACCTTTGACAAAGAGTCAGCAGCGGCTAGGATGTTGTTGGAAAGTGACAACGCTGCTGACTCGCCTTTGGTTAGACCTATTGTTGTTGACCCACAAGCTTCTTCGTCTGTCAACAATATGGCTCAAAATGAGGTTTATGAAGATGCTGCTGATTATAATGAATCTTCTAAAGATGATGAATATCATGATGCAGCTGAAGGATCTTCGGCTCCAGCTGCTCCTGTTCAAGGTGCCTCTGTTGATACACCTCATGTGCAGAATGTAGACACTGCTGAAGGGAATGCATCCACCTCTACACACATTCCTGGTATGGAGTTGGTTGTTGATCTTAATCTTAACAATTTGGGTATCAATGCACGTGTGTCAGAAAATCCTGAAATGAGGATTCACGATACCCACCCCCAGCAGAATATTATAGGAGATGTCCATCGCGGTGTGCAGACGCGTAATCAGCTGAGAAACAACCAGAATGCTGGTTTGTATTCAGCTATAAGAGAATCTGGTCTTCAGAATGACTGGTCCTTCGCGTGTTACGTGTCACAAGAAGAACCAAAATCGTGGAAAGAAGCGTTGAAAGACAATGCTTGGGTTGAAGCCATGCAGGAAGAATTGCAGCAATTTCAAAAGCTTGGTGTTTGGAAGCTTGTTGAAAGACCTGAGAACTACAAGAAAATTGGCACTCGATGGGTTTTCAAATGCAAAAAGGATGACCGCGGAGTTGTTATCCGGAACAAGGCATGTTTAGTCGTTCAAGGTTTTCGTCAGATAGAAGGAATCGACTACAATGAAGTCTATGCACCTGTTGCACGTCTGGAAGCAATTCGGATCTTTCTGGCTTATGCCTCATTCAAAGGATTCAAGATTTATCAGATGGACATGAAAAGTGCATTCTTACATGGTGTGGTTGAAGAAGAGGTGTACGTCGAACAGCCCCCAGGTTTTGAAGATCCTATCCATCCCGATCGGGTTTGGTTGCTCAACAAAGCACTCTATGGTCTTCATCAAGCACCGCGAGCTTGGTATGCAACCTTATCTAACTATCTGCTGGAGAACGGTTTTCGAAGAGGTCTTATCGACTGTACTCTTTTCATCAAAGAACAAGATGGAGATCTTCTTCTGGTACAGGTATACGTTGATGATATTATTTTTGGTTCTACTAATGATGTCTTGTGTAGGAATTTCGAGCGCATTATGCAGGATAAATTCGAGATGAGTGCTATGGGAGAAATGACCTTTTTCTTGGGCCTACAAGTGCAAAAAACTGAGTCTGGGATATTCATCCATCAGACTAAATATGTTGGTGACATCTTGAGCCGGTTCCAGATGTCTGATGCAACGCCCATTGGTACCCCACTGCCACAAAATCACGGAATTACTCCAGACTTGAAGGGTGAAGCTGTTAGCCCCTCATACTACCGCGCAATGATCGGATCTCTTATGTACCTCACAGCATCAAGGCCAGACATAATGTACCCAACGTGCCTGCTTGCCAGATATCAAGTTAACCCGAAGGCCTCACATCTTGCAGCTGTAAAAAGGATTTTTCGTTATTTGAAGGGTTACCCTGACACCGGTCTATGGTACCCTAGGGATGATAACTTTGACTTGATCGCATTCAGTGATTCTGATTTTGGCGGATGCAAAATCGACGGCAAATCCACAACGGCTGGATGTCAGTTTTTAGGAAATCGCCTAGTCACATGGCAGTGCAAGAAGCAGACGTGCGTCGCTACATCAACATGCGAAGCGGAATACATTGCTGCCTCAAGTTGTTGCTCCCAAGTTCTTTGGATCCAACAACAATTACGCGACTACGGTTTTGAATTCCTAACTACTCCTATTTACGTTGATAATTCTGCTGCATTACAGATCACTAGAAATCCTGTGCAGCACTCAAAGACCAAACACATCAAAATCAAATATCACTTCATACGTGATTGCTTTGAGAAAAGGCTAATCGATGTTGTTAAGGTCCACACCGATGACCAACGTGCCGACCTTTTTACCAAAGCATTTGACAAATCAAGATTTGACTTTTTATTATTGGTAAACGGCATTAAGGTCAAGCAAGAGTAAACCAACATCGGAAAATCATTTTTGTAAATACCTTTGTGTTTTAAATTTGTCTTAGTTTATTGATTTTAGGGGGAGTAAATCCAAAAATTTGAAAATCCAAAAACATCGAAAAATTTCAAAAACACAAAAACAATAGAAAAACAAAAATGAGTTTCCTGGCGAGCAAAAGAGAAAATGATAGTACATCAGTGGTCTGTCCAAACCTCTTTAAACCTTAAATGAAAAACGATAAGCAGCTCTATATAAGATGTATCGGTAGGCTCACAATCATTTTAAAGTGTGCAGGGTGATATAAACTTAAATCGACTGAAGACCAGGTGGGAACCATTCATTGGCATATGGTCTTAGTACCGAAATTTCGTTTGATAGATTGCCGAGGTTCTGAGATATTCGGTCTTTATGCTGCTTATCATCTGGGTATCATGGTTGTATCTTTTACCGAAAAATAACGGGGACGCAAGTCTAGATCTTCCATGATACTATACATACGTGTACATATTGCATTCGACCTCAATAAGTGATAAACAATCACATGTCCAAACAAATAAGTGATAAAATATCACATTTATCCGGGAGTCAAGTTCGTCTCTCTGCTGTACGAAAGTACTGACCTGTTCACGGACTTGCTCCTGTGCCCTCATGCATATGAAAATCAAGTTCCTCATAAATAAGTGATTCTATCACATAGGGCTTGTTTTCAAATCAAAATAAGTGAGAATCTCACATCATATACGGTCAAACAGATGATAATCGGTATACTCACCGGTAAGATGAATCCTCGTGCATACCTTGATACGGGAATGTGTCGTGATGTGGTTGAACACCGGTCGGTAAGTATAAATCATACCTTAACGTATCCCCTCGCCATGATTATAAATGATAAGTTGAACTTATGCGGACAACAACACCGATAATTGTTATAGGATGCTTATCTTAATGTTAACTAACTAAACAACAAGAGCACTTTGGCTTGATCGTGCACTGATATGATTCTTTTACTCTCGAAACTCGCAAAAAGAATGTCTGTATATATTTATTTACTGCTTAACTTTTATTGTCTTATTTTAAACAGTTTTGTCGTTTGGTGCATATCAGCACGACATTAGCGGTGATGTCGTTTGATAACACTCAAAGGATATTAAAATTGTTTGTCTTTTATTTTATTCAAAAATACCAAAAAGATTTTTAGTGTGTTTTAATATAAACTTTATAAAAGCCAAAAAGATTTTATTTCTATTTTATTTTCGATCGTACGATGTTGGATCTCGAGTCTTCGTTACCTGAATTCTGAACGGAAACTGAATTGACTAAATCTTCATAAACGGTCGAAATTTGCATGTTTTGAAAGTTAAAAACTAAAATTGATAATTTTTTAAAAACTTTCAAACTGTCGGACGGTGTTTGATTTGTGACATGGTCATACGTGTGTCATTTGTTTATGTTAATTATATTCCAGGCAGTTGTTCTCATTATGCGTTTAGATTTCTTGCATGTGCAGATTCTGAAGGCAAGGAGAACATAGTCGATGACAAGCTTCGGAATGAAGACACAATGTGAAGGCACTCAAATGATGAAGATGATCGAGTTGCCGCTGACCATCATCAACACCACAAGGATCTCAAGCATTGAAGATCAAGTCATTCACGGGCATAACTCAAGGGGGAGCTTATGTTAAGGGGGAGTTTGTCAACACACTTCCTACATGATACGGGTAGTTTGTTGATACACTCTCTGCTTTCAAGACGTGAAGACTTTGAAGATCCTCCGACATTGAAGACTTGAAAGGACATCAGAGTCTTGAAGACACGAAGATCAAAGATGATCAAGATCGAGACAAAGCTACAGCCAAGGGGGAGTTTGTTGGTGCACTTGTGTCTGTACTTTGTCTGTATTCGGTCATGATGTAAAACGATGTCCTTGTTAGTCATGTAAGTTTGACCAAGTCAACCTTCCTCCTGGTTTGACTTGGCCAAACAGTTAGATTTGGTTGTGATGTGTGTGTCGAAGGATGAGTTGTCGAAAGATGACTCATCGAAGGATGAGTCATCGAAGGTTTATTTAGATCCTTCGATGAGCTCGAAGGATAAGGATTCGATAGATGATGTGGTCCTTCGACAGGTTTCAGTTCGATAGATGATCTTTCGATCATCTATCTGATCCTTCGATCAGCATTCCTGATCCTTCGACCAGACAACCTGTGTTTGGGTATATATACCCATGTAGTGTGTTCATTTCATCCTAGACACTCTAGACACAAGAGACAGAAAGATAGACACTCGAGAGATAGAGAGAGTATTCTATCAAGAACACACACACACTTAGAGAGTTTGCAAAACTGATTTGTAAACATTGAGCTTGTAACCGAACCTTTCATACGTATTAATACAAGTGGTGTTAATCGGTGAATATTGTGTGTCTTGTGTTTGTGCTTGTTTCATCTCGGTTTGCACTCTAGCTTGGATTCCGCACTTGCTAGTGTGTTAAACATAACAAGGATAAGGTTTAACCTCAACCTCCGAGGGACCTACACTATTTTCATTTCAAAACATTCTTTTCAAAAATGTCAAACTTTGAGTAAAAAAAATATGACTTAAAAAAAAGCAACATAAAAGTAAGTACCTCAGCATGAGGTTGACCAGCTTTGGGATGAAACCCTTCACCAACAATTACCCCATCTTTAACAGTGACACAACCCACCATAGGATTAGGGCTAGTACACCCAATAGCCTTTTTAGAAAGCTCCACACACCTTCGTATATAAAACCCATCATCTTTCTTTTCATCATCTTTCCCCCTGTAACCCTTCCATTCCAATCCCAGCTGATACCACATGTTTCGTTGAATTGTTGGGTGATTCAGATACCCTTTTGGTTGAATTGCAAAACCCTTGTTTGAATTTGAAAACGGAATGAAATATAGTAAAATGGATTGGAGGTGGGTTAGGGTTTAGAGAGTGAAAGTAAGATGAGGGTTTTGTAGGGTTGATATTATAATTTGAAATTGGAAGTGTTTGTGCATACATTCTTTTATGCATCCCCAAAAACCCTCATCTATATGTAGAACCTAGAACCTGTATATCTACACCCTAAACCTCTTCCCTCATAACAAATTAACACCACCCCTAAATTATATGAACAAAAAGGTTTAGACATCAAGAAACAATCTCAACTTTGCGATTATCTTTAACAACACCCCCCAAATTATCTATTAAGCCGCTGCCACCCCAGGTTTGAGAAGAAAGGGCTGACAACAAGGCAAGAAAAAGGTGTTGAGGCTGGGAACGATGGTGAGGAACTACCGGAGGTCAGTCAGTCGCGAGTAAAGTGTGGCCATAGGTGGCGACTGGTTAGAGCGCTCTCTCTCTCATCCCTATCTCATTTATCTTTGAAGTGTTTGTTTCTCACAGCAAATGTTTAGCTTCTGGCAGCGGCGGCGACAAAGTGGTTGGGTGGTGGTGGTGATGGAGGCGCTGGAGAGTGGAGGGTGGAGGGGTGGAGCCGTGGTTAACTGGTTATGACGGCAAGAGGGTATAGATGACGGCGACACAACTTGGGCTTCTGATTTCGATTCAGGTGGTGGTGAGGTGGTGGCGATTTGTGGTGATGGCGGTGGTTGTTGGTTATGAAGAGAGGGGGTATAGAGAGAGAAGATAGGTGGTTGTTCTGATTTCAACTGCATCGAGGGTTTCAAACCAAGGTTGAACCCTTGGTGGTAATGGTGATGGCGGTTTGGTGGTAACGGCAGGCAGTGGTGGTAGTCGATTAGCAGCAGAGGGAGGGGAGAGGTTGCAGGTGATGACTAGTGATGTCACGGCCCCGACCCGGTTTTACTCGTTTCAGGAGCCGCGGGACAGAAAATCCGTGGTATTGTTTATTTTGGCAGCGGAAATTTTTAACAGGATCTTTTTAATTGAAAATGCCTAATTTATTTTATTTCACAAATTGGGACAAACCCCATAATTTACAATAAAGGAAATTTCACTGGGAAATCCCTGTTTTACAAGAACATGTTTATTTATTTACTGAGCCACTTTCTTCAAGCTGGTAGTGCTACGCGGCACTTTTCCCTGATTCACAGTAAATCACCTGAAACATGTTTAAGAAAAGTTTTATCAGCAGGGAAATACTGGCGAGTCATTGCACAAAACGACACATTGTTATAATTTACAGCATTAAGGGTAATTATATTGTTTCTATCAACCAATTACCCCAAATCGGTATTTGTCACTCGAACGTATATGTGACTATGGTCAGATCACCCATTGGCTAACCCATTGTCCGAAAGCTTCACAGGAGGATGCAACTTATAATAATGACAATTCAACTGTTAGTCTCGCAAACCCGTTACTTGAATTCACAGCTAACTTTGAAACTAAGGTACAGACGACTTCTCAAAGCTCTAACTATTACACCAACCCAATGGCTGCGTATTATGGGAACAAGCACAGGAGCCAAGTCAGTCCTCAGCTATCACAGAATTTTTCATCCACGTAATACCATATTACCTTATTGTTATCGCATAGTTTTGAATTTCCTATGTGTGCTAATTTGTTAGTGCTAGATTTATATTCTCAATTTCACTTCAGGAATGTTAAAGTTTACCTCTTTGCATGATTTTTTAGAGCTTAAACAGATAATTAATGAATTTGTGTTTAGTTAATTCACCTTTTAAGATGATTGGATTGGAGGCACATAACTTCTGATATTATCACAAAACAAGTATGAAAATTTTTAACTTGGTGCTCTATTTCTAAGGTAGCAATATGAATATCAAATGGTTGATCATGTCGTGCGATCCTAAACGGGTCGGTTTTACCCACCATTTTAGTCATATTATATTATTGCATTAATATTCTTAATTTTTGAGTGATTGATTTAGGAAGGTTTATGTATAACAATTACACTATGGGCAACTATCAGTTTTTTTTGACCCGTTCCCTTTTAAGTTCTAAGCAATTTAAAAGAATGTTATTTTACCCATATATATATATATAATATAACTGGAATTGATCCATTCAAAGTAAATGGGTTGAACTTTCCACTTCTTAGACACACACTAGTAGTTTGATACCTTGATTTTCTTATATTCATTTTTCTTATATTTTTGGCATGCATTAAATTGCCTTTCTTATTAATTTACATAATTATTTTTTGGTTCAACAGGTTTGCAGACCAGCCAAACGTTCCCCTCACCTGCCCCTCAACCTCATATAAACCATTCGCCATATCTGCAAATGCAACAACCACAGGGATATTATGCAAGTTCTATATATGCTTATTCATCTAACCCACAAACCCACTTCACCAGTGGTTTAGAACAATATGGTTCAAAAGAATATGACCTTGGGTTTAAGTTCCGGGAGAGGGAGAGGCCGTGGGCCAGGGTGGAGGGCGAGGACGGGGCCATAATCATGTATCGGCAGAAGACCGGCCCGGTCGTTTTTTCAACAAGTCATTGGTGGAAGACCCTTGGAAGTTTCTAGAACCTGTAATTTGGAAGACACTAAAAAACGGTGGTTTCCACCTTCTCTTACTGCAAAAAAACTTCGAGTTTCCGAATCTCCAAGACAGTCTAGTTCACAACCTATCCTTGCTGAAATCTTGGCTGCATCATTTAATGAAGCTACAGACAATGAACCCAATGCAGAATGATTGGGTTGCTGGATATCCTTAGGCTTGATTGTTACTCTTTTAGCATGAATCAGGCACAGATTAGTGTCCTCAAACAGTCCAACAAGGTACGCTTCAGCAGGCTCCTGGAGAGCAGATACATCAGATCTCTGAAATCATAGATCTGTTTTGAATCCTGTGAGCCATTTCTCTCATGAACCATTGGAACGGAAGTTTCATGATCAAAAGGTCAGTACTCTTCTGATACTTCCTGATCTCTGAATCTGTGTGGCTTCTTTACTCCTTGGGTGTTCGGAGCAGACTTCTTTAATAGTCGTAGTGGTTGATATCACTTTTTTTCTCCACATTATATATGTGTGTACCTTCCTGTTGCGTATTAAGTTTTAGATGAATCCTTCTAAACAACATATGCGTACCAAATTTAAACGTGTAAGGTAATTTGGGTTTATCTGAAAGAATAAGTGCACATGTTGATTTTCTTATTTTTCTTGTTCGTGATGAACACTGTGAAAAAAAATAGCAATATGTTAACTACCCATTCTACATGTCCCGTCAAACACGTAGTATGCTAACATCTTCACATAGGGCTTTTCATCACCTTTCTTTAGCGAATTTCGTTCAAGTTTAAGTGTTCAACGGAACTCGCTTAAAGGTAGTATCACTTGGAAATCACGTTATTAAAGTAGAGGTGATATCTGGAAGCAAGATTGGTGCTCGAACTTTTATTCCTAGAATTGGTATAATACCGCCGGATAAGAAGGTTCCTTTTAGATTACAAAGAAGATAGTTTCCTGTTGCTTTATGCTTCGCTATGACAATCAATAAAAGTCAAGGGCAGTCGTTATCCAGAGTTGGTTTGTTTTTGAAACATCCAGTATTTTCTCGTGATCAACTTTACGTGGCTTTGTCGAGAGTCAAGAACAGAGACGGACTCAAATTATCAATTTTTGATAATGATGGTAACCTTACTAATAGGACATCTAATGTTGTATACAAAGAAGTTTTTACTTACTTGTAATTTGTATTGGTATTTCTATATGTATTTAGTTGTGTTATCAAAAGCATAGTTTTTATATATTATTGTTTCATAGTGTTGGGATTGAACCCTACCAGAGGAACAGATAATGTAAAGCCAAAACCTGGTCACAACAGTGGATTCACAATAAGCAGATGTTTACACTAAGCTCTCCCCTTGACAGTGGTTACCTATCTGCTGATACATCCTAAACACTGCTCAGAAGAACAACTGATGAACCAAACACTGATGAAACAACCAAAGACTGCTGAAAGGCAAATGCTGAGCTCTATCTACTGTTGTCTCTTAAGTACTGCTGAAGACACAAACACTGCCCACTCAAAGACTGATCACCTTTGAAGAAAGCACTGATGTTCAAGTAGTCAGTGCTTAGGCTACAACAGTGGAACGTGAACTTGTTCTGTATTGTTTTATCAATCAGTTGTTAGACACCAGTAGTTTTGTATAGATCAGTGTCTATAGGTTGTTAGGCTGTTAGAAGTCACTATCATGGTGACGTCAGCTGAGGTACATCAGTAGTTTGGTTTGCCTATAAATATAACAGTACTCTGTACTGTTATATTTGATTCGTTTTGAGTGAGTTCTTCTCCTCAATTCAATCCTTTCATCTTGTGCAACCAACTCTGGAGTATTAGGCTGAGGGGGAGTTTAGTCTGTAAGCTTGCATTTGTAACCTTTTGCTTTTCATTGTAATCATTCGACTAAAGGTGAAACAAGTGTTTAACATACTATTCTCTTCTATGTTTGTGTTTACAAAGTTTGTATACGATTCCGCTGCACTTTACTTTGTTTCATATACACTGAATGCTCAATTCATACAAACAAGCACAATCATGAGAGCCTCAGATCCTAACTATTGGTATCAGAGCCTGGACAGTCAAATTCGATCTAACAATCAATTTGACATAACAGTTCAGTTCACAATTGATTGATACTGAGGTTGGTTGTATTCAGTTGAAAAACAGAGTAACAAGTGAATCATGATCAAAATGATTATTCAGAAACTCAGTAAAACAACCAAGATGTCATATGACACACAAATTTCACGCAACAAGTGATATCATGCACAAGTCACTCATAGTTTTCAGATCTGAAAAATATCTATTAAATTATGGGATCGTTTGATATTTTCAAAATTGATTTCAACTGTTTGTTACGAAATTTGTGATGTTTTTACATTTTACACTAAAGTATGCACCTCTCTTTAGCTAAACCTATGTTCATCTAAACACTAGTGTTCTGCTAACAAAGAAAGAGGGAATTAAAACTTTAGTCAGAATTCTTATGTGTTCAAAGGCAGGTTGAGAATCCTCAAAAGGACCAAAACAACTTTGTCAAAACACATTAAGAAAATAAGGTGTCAAAACTGTCCTAATCATATGTGATGTGAGATCTGGTATTAAAACATGGACGAATGTGGCCAAATTTCTCAAAACATTACTTCAAAATGATTCTGGATTAAGTTTCCTCTCAGTGAGTATTTCTATACTTGTGAATAGGAAGGGCAAAAAGGGAAAAATAAACAAATCTCAAAGTGTGGTTATCTCAAAAACCTTTGAATCCAGAAGGAAAAGAGTATAAGCACAAAACACTTCTGAGGTCAAAATTGGGGTAAACAGTGGTCATCATGCAACTGAGTGCTTTCATCAATCCAGGAATTGTTCAGGTAACTACGGCATCTCCAGTGATTGTCCTTAAAAGAAGAATTTACAATCAATTGACAAGAAAATGACCCCAAACAATGGTCAAAGTAACTTGAGAATGATATGATCATGAACATATTTGTAAAGCTGTTAGATCCTTTTGTTGATTTTCAAAACTTCCTTTAATTTTTCTAAGGTGTTTTCCTTCTTGATTAAACCAGATATATATTATTTTCTTTATATAAATATTCTGTACTTTTACTCTTTTTTGATAGTAAAAGTTCACCTCTGGTCAGGATGTAATTTACTTGTTTTTGTGTAAATTTACTATCCTAAATCTGGTCAAAAGGAAATGGCACATATATCAAGGTCATGTTAAGCTCAAGTTTGATTATCACATATCATAAATTGATTGCAAATTATTTTCGAACTACTAAGATACTCATGTTCTAGTTCAAGTAATTAGACACAAAATGGGCAGCTCTAGTAGAAATGTTTTCATCATCTGGGATGCTAAACCACTGTCTGAAATAATGGACATTTGGCAAAACCTTGAACAAAATTTCTGTAGACAACTGCTGACAATCTAATCTTGATAATGTACATCTAAAATGTATTTTGTTAAGAATAGCATCTCTGGTGCTCAGCAAATGTTAGATAAGACAAAATCATATTCTACATCTGAACAAGCAGATGCTAACATTACTTTGTCAAAGGTTAAAACACTGCTGCACTATCAGTTGTTGCAATAAAAGTCTTTATTCTATTTTCTACCACTGTTGTACCTAAAATGCTGTTGTGTCTCAACATCTGCTCTCTAAAGTCTGTCCACTGCTGATAGTCAACCTCTGCTTCTCCAAAAACACTGATGTTTAAAATCATTGTTTCATCCACTGATACATCCACTGTTTCATTTCATTACCGTTGTAACTACTAATGATTGTTCCATCAGTAGTTGTCAAAACAACTGTCCTCCATTAGTTACCATAACATCAGGGGTTGGCACGTGGTTAGTTTTTAGCCGTCAGATCATTATAACCGCTCCCTCATCAGCATTCACCTTTTTCCTAAATAAAACCCTGCCCTAACACCAAAACAGGGTTTTACTGTCGAATTGAATTCCAAAGTTCTCTTCTCATAGCAGTTTCCCTCTCATAACTCCAAAAACCTTCTTCGATCCTCTTCATCAAAAATGACGAAACCAAAATCGAAAACAAAATCAAAACCATCATCTTCCTCCACAACAGCAGATGCCACTCAAATGGCCGCTGAAACCACGGAGATTCGCTACAAAGCTCCACACAACTATGTGGGTATACTCACAAAACCTACCGATAACCACACTTTCGACTCCATCATTGACATCTTATCTGCGTCAAAGTACAAAACTTTGATAACAGCAGACGCTCCCATTTACCTTGATACCCAGAGAGAGTTCTGGAAAAATGCCACCCTTGAAAAACAAGGAGACATCATCACCACCATCAACTCCTCGATACAGGGAAAGAAGGTTCAAATCTCTCCAAAATCCATTTCTGAAATCTTTTAACTCGATGATTTGAAAGGAAAAACCTCATTTACTAAAGACGAGTTGAAAAGGGATTTCATGAACAGGGGCTATGCAGAACAACCGAATAGGGATACTCTACAAAAGTGTTATTTCCCTTCTGCACCCAGATTTTTATTTCACACACTACTAATGTGTGTTTCTAATAAAACGTCTTTTAATGAAATACCAACTAAAATTCAATGCCTGGGATATGCAATTTTGAACAATGAAAACTTTAATTACTCCCAGGAAATTTTTGATGATTTGGTAAAGAAAGTTGATAATAAGGCATTTCTACTCTTTCCAAGATTTCTAAGCTACTATTTTGAACAAAAAATTGTAGAGAAAGATGCAGATTTGCCCAAACAAGGTGTCTCTTTCAAAATAAACTGTTTAACAATTGAAACATTTTCAAGAATGATGGCACCAATAAAGTTAAAAGCAAAGGTGCCTGAGCAGGTTTTAGAAACTGCCACTGATCCTCGGGCAACCTCTGCTGAGCCCACTGCTCCAGGTGATCAAAGCAGCACACCCACTGTTTTAAAACCCACACCTGCCACCATTAAAAAGACCAAAAAGAAAATATCCAGAAAACCCACCAAACCCACACCAAAGGCAACTCTGGAAGATGAGATCCCAGAGTCATTGTCAGTGACAACACAAAAGTCACCAATAACCACTGCTGCTACTTCCTCACAGCAGTTGGAAGAAAGATCTCAACCCCAGCCTCAAACTCCTCCTGCATCCTCACAAAAGGATCAGGTTGTAACCACAGGGACACCAAGTTATGAAGCTCTGGATCCACTCGGATCTATCTTCCACTGTCCTGATCCCACGGACATGTCTCTTTCAACACCCATACCCTCACCAATCATAATGCCATAATCAATAACACCCCTGTTGCATGCAGTTGATATTGCACAGACACAAACCAGTTCCTCTCTATCACCCATTACTGAGAGTATACCTCCACAAGTAACTGGGTCTGATGCTTATACCTCTGCTATCCCAGCAACAGCTGAGGATGTTACACCCCCTGAGTTACAAGTAACTCTCGGTGGTAGTTCAAGTGGAGCAGCAACTACAACTGATGAATCAACAGATCTTCAGTTGGACAATTGTTACATTAATAAGACTCCCTTGAAGGCAATTTCTTCCATGGCAACATCGATAACCACCAGTGAGTTGATTCTAACTACTGGTACCATCAAAGGTCTATCGAGTGCTGAAGAAAGAAGTCCCCAGTACCAAGAACAAGGGGCATCAATGGATGATTTTTGGGACTCAGTTCCTAAGTCACACATTGGTACAACCACCACTGGTGGGGATTTAGATGATCCTACAAATGTAGGTGATGATTCAAAATATCAGGAATTGACGAAAAGAGTTGAAAAACTTGAAGATTCAGTTGCTGAAATCAAAGATATGGTGCAAGAGATTTTAAAAGCTCAGAAAGCACAAGCTACTGCTGTTCCTGCTCAAGCACCTGCACAACATGCATTTGCTGCAAATGAGCTTTGGAATATTTTCCAACCCATGCTTGAAAAACAGCAACACATGGCTGACCAAAAGCATGCTATTCAAGTAAAAATGCTGACCAACATGGTGGAATCAAGGTTTAAAGACACTCAAGCAGATATCAAGGCTATAAAGGCCAGCATACAAAAGACTGCCCTTGGTGAAAAAGTTCCATCTTCCATCCTCTTCATGGATACATCCCTTGCAGATAATGCCAAAAAGGGGGAGAAAATCAAGTTGAGAAAGAAAGGAATAGAAGATGGGCTGTATATTGAACCATAAGAAGAAAAGCAGTCATCAAAATCAACTCAAACCACGAAATCCAAAACTACAATTCAAACAGCTGATACATCAGTAGTTACAAAAACTGCTGTCAGTAGCCAAACAGCTGCCACGTCATCAACACACACACCTCCAACACACACCACTCCATCACACACCATCACAACCACTGTTCCACCACCATCGTCATCTACAATCATATTACCACCACTGCCTCCTTCCATAAAGCAGAAGACAATAGATGTTACAACATCTGCTGTAATGACAACAGTGATTGAAACACCAGTTGTTTAAACCACTGTCAGTCAATCACAATCACAAGCCACTGCTATCCAATCTCAAACCACTGATCCACCCAAAACATTATCAGCCTCCCCTACATTAAAAAGGAGGAGGGTTTTCATTCTTGATGATGAGTCACAACCACCACCACCATCACCACCATCAAGTACTATCTCACATCTTCCATCCCTTGTTCAAAAGCAGAAGACATCTGCTGACATATCAGCAGTTGTAATGACAGCAGCGGTTGAAACACCAGTTGTTTCAACCACTGTTAGTCAAACATCCACCACTGATCTCATCATTCCGACACCACAACCTGCAAAATCTCACAAAAGAAAAAGAGAAACAACACAGGATACTGATGAAAAGTATGATCCTGTTGCTGCTAAACATCCATTGGAATTAGAAGCTGTGAAAAATGAGATGAAACAGTTCTACACTAAAGATGATCCTACAAAAAGGAAATTTCCTTCTCTCATAGGTTTCATAATTCCAGAAGACATGGATGAATATCTCGAAATGAAAGCAAGACAAGCAAGGATAAGAGCCAAAGTTGAGTGCAAGGATCAAGGTGATGAAGCCATTTTGGAAAGAAGAGAATTCCTGCTCAACAAAGTCAAACAAATGGAAGAATATGCAAATGATCTGAACAAAGAAATATCAAGTTTATTCCCTGAAGGACAAAGAAATGAATTGAGAAAAGAATATCTTGCATACATAATGAAAGAAAAGTTCTATCCTGCTGAAGAAACAAAATTCAGAGACTGGCCAATCATTGCACTAAAGCATGAGGCTAAAAGAATTGAAAAGATTATACTTGATCCACGGAAGAAAAAGACAGCTCCAAATTGGAACAAATACAACAAATTCATAGCTGATCTTATTTCCGAGCATAAAAGAAAGAAGCAGGAGTTGGTGGATGGAAAGGTGGATACTGCGGATGCCATAGCAAAATGGTCAAAGCAGCAAACGGATGAAGCTTATGAAAGGCTTGAGAAGTAGAGGTTGAAAGCCTCTGACACTCCTAAAAAGTCCAACTACAAAAAGCTACATGAGCAAGTCAAGACCTTTGAAACACAGATCAGCACAGCAGAAGCCTTTGTCACAGAGTTAAGAAAAGAAAGGAAGAAAATGTTGTCTGCTGGAGAAGAAGAGAACAAAGAAGCTGATCAGATTGAAGAAGCTATCAAGAAAATAGCTTCAGACAAAGAAAGATTAGCAAAACTACAAAACCTTGCCAAAAGGGTCAAAGTAGTAAGTCAAAAGTCATCAGCGGATGTCACAAACAGTGAGCTGTATGACAAAGAAGTTGAAGCAGATATAGCTGCAGCTAATGAGATTATTGAAAAGGCATTTACACGAGTGTCTGAAGCTCATGATACTGCTCTACACTTCTTCTCTAGGCCAAACATCTTAAGTTCATCAGTTAATAAACCTCTCCCAAGAAACCCATTTGGTTTTAAAATACAAAAGTGGCTCTCTGATCAAAAGACCCACGTATTGACTCTGATCAGAACCAATGGAGAGGTGAGGCATATATCAAGGAATCAAGCACTAGGCCTAAGTGTTGAAGATCTACAAGATCTCCTTGAGCTTTCACTGTGCAGGGATGAGGCTGATTTAAGTTCCAAAGCATTTGAAGAAGAATTTAAAAGAAAAGCAAAGGAACTTCTGATGAAGAATAAAGATCCAGAATAATGACAGGTTTTGGCATTATCTGTTCCAGGGGGAGATTGTTGGGATTGAACCCTACCAGAGGAACAGATAATGTAAAGCCAAAACCTGGTCACAATAGTGGATTCACAATAAGCAGATGTTTACACTAAGCTCTCCCCTTGACAGTGGTTACCTATCTGCTGATACATCCTAAACATTGCTCAGAAGAACAACTGATGAACCAAACACTGATGAAACAACCAAAGACTGCTGAAAGGCAAACGCTGAGCTCTATCTACTGCTATCTCTTAAGTACTGCTGAAGACACAAACATTGCCCACTCAAAGACTGATCACCTTTGAAGAAAGCACTGATGTTCAAGTAATCAGTGCTTAGGCTACGACAGTGGAACGTGAACAGTGTTAGACTTGTTCTGTATTGTTTTATCAATCAGTTGTTAGGCACCAGTAGTTTTGTATAGATCAGTGTCTATAGGTTGTTAGGCTGTTAGAAGTCACTATCATGGTGACGTCAGCTGAGGTACATCAGTAGTTTGGTTTGCCTATAAATATAACAGTACTCTGTACTGTTATATTTGATTCGTTTTGAGTGAGTTCTTCTCCTCAATTCAATCCTTTCATCTTGTGCAACCAACTCTGGAGTATCAGGCTGAGGGGGAGTTTAGTCTGTAAGCTTGCATTTGTAACCTTTTGCTTTTCATTGTAATCATTCGACTCAAGGTGAAACAAGTGTTTAACATACTATTCTCTTCTATGTTTGTGTTTACAAAGTTTGTATACAATTCCGCTGCACTTTACTTTGTTTCATATACACTGAATGCTCAATTCATACAAACAAGCACAATCATGAGAGCCTCGGATCCTAACAATTGGTATCAGAGCCTGGACAGTCAAATTCGATCTAACAATCAATTTGACATAACAGTTCAGTTCACAATTCATTGATACTGAGGTTGGTTGTATTCAGTTGAAAAACAGAGTAACAAGTGAATGTTATTTTACCCATTCATTTTTCTGGAATGTTATTATACCCATATATAACTGGAATTGATCCATTCAAAGTAAATGGGTTGAACTTTCCACTTCTTAGACATACACTAGTAGTTTGATACCTTGATTTTCTTATATTCATTTTTCTTATATTTTTGGCATGCATTAAATTGCCTTTCTTATTAATTTACATAATTATTTTTTGGTTCAACAGGTTTGCAGACCAGCCAAACGTTCCCCTCACCTGCCCCTCAACCTCATATAAACCATTCGCCATATCTGCAAATGCAACAACCACAGGGATATTATGCAAGTTCTATATATGCTTATTCATCTAACCCACAAACCCACTTCACCAGTGGTTTAGAACAATATGGTTCAGAAGAATATGACCTTGGGTTTAAGTTCCGTGAGAGGGAGAGGCCGTGGGCCAGGGCAGGGTGGAGGGCGAGGACGGGGCCATAATCATGTATCGGCAGAAGACCGACCCGGTCGTTTTTTCAACAAGTCATTGGTGGAAGACCCTTGGAAGTTTCTAGAACCTGTAATTTGGAAGACACTAAAAAAACGGTGGTTTCCACCTTCTCTTACTACAAAAAAACTTCGAGTTTCCGAATCTCCAAGACAGTCTAGTTCACAACCTATCCTTGTTGAAATCTTGGCTGCATCGTTTAATGAAGCTACAGACAATGAACCCAATGCAGAATGATTGGGTTGCTGGATATCCTTAGGCTTGATTGTTACTCTTTTAGCATGAATCAGGCACAAATTAGTGTCCTCAAACAGTCCAACAAGGTACGCTTCAGCAGGATCCTGGAGAGCAGATACATCAGATCTCTGAAATCATAGATCTGTTTTGAAATCCTGTGAGCCATTTCTCTCACGAACCTTTGGAACGGAAGTTTCATGATCAAAAGGTCAGTACTCTTCTGATACTTCCTGATCTCTGAATCTGTGTGGCTTCTTTACTCCTCCGGTGTTCGGAGCAGACTTCTTTAATAGTCGTAGTGGTTGATATCACTTTTTTTCTCCACATTATATATGTGTGTACCTTCCTGTTGCGTATTAAGTTTTAGATGAATCCTTCTAAACAACATATGCGTACCAAATTCAAACGTGTAAGGTAATTTGGGTTTATCTGAAAGAATAAGTGCACATGTTGATTTTCTTATTTTTCTTGTTCGTGATGAACACTGTGAAAAAAATAGCAATATGTTAACTACCCATTCTACATGTCCTGTCAAACACGTAGTATGCTAACATCTTCACATAGGGCTTTTCATCACCTTTCTTTAGAGAATTTCGTTCAAGTTTAAGTGTTCAACGGAACTCGCTTAAAGGTAGTATCACTTGGAAATCACGTTATTAAAGTAGAGGTGATATCTGGAAGCAACATTGGTGCTCGAACTTTTATTCCTAGAATTGGTATAATACCGCCGGATAAGAAGGTTCCTTTTAGATTACAAAGAAGATAGTTTCCTGTTGCTTTATGCTTCGCTATGACAATCAATAAAAGTCAAGGGCAGTCGTTATCCAGAGTTGGTTTGTTTTTGAAACATCCAGTATTTTCTCGTGATCAACTTTACGTGGCTTTGTCGAGAGTCAAGAACAGAGACGGACTCAAATTATCAATTTTTGATAATGATGGTAACCTTACTAATAGGACATCTAATGTTGTATACAAAGAAGTTTTTACTTACTTGTAATTTGTATTGGTATTTCTATATGTATTTAGTTGTGTTATCAAAAGCATAGTTTTTATATATTATTGTTTCATAGTGTTGGGATTGAACCCTACCAGAGGAACAGATAATGTAAAGCCAAAACCTGGTCACAACAGTGGATTCACAATAAGCAGATGTTTACACTAAGCTCTCCCCTTGACAGTGGTTACCTATCTGCTGATACATCCTAAACACTGCTCAGAGGAACAACTGATGAACCAAACACTGATGAAACAACCAAAGACTGCTGAAAGGCAAAGGCTGAGCTCTATCTACTGCTGTCTCTTAAGTACTGCTGAAGACACAAATACTGCCCACTCAAAGACTGATCACCTTTGAAGAAAGCACTGATGTTCAAGTAATCAGTGCTTAGGCTACAACAGTGGAACGTGAACAGTGTTAGACTTGTTCTGTATTGTTTTATCAATCAGTTGTTAGACACCAGTAGTTTTGTATAGATCAGTGTCTATAGGTTGTTAGGCTGTTAGAAGTCACTATCATGGTGACGTCAGCTGAGGTACATCAGTAGTTTGGTTTGCCTATAAATATAACAGTACTCTGTACTGTTATATTTGATTCGTTTTGAGTGAGTTCTTCTCCTCAATTCAATCCTTTCATCTTGTGCAACCAACTCTGGAGTATCAGGCTGAGGGGGAGTTTAGTCTGTAAGCTTGCATTTGTAACCTTTTGCTTTTCATTGTAATCATTCGACTCAAGGTGAAACAAGTGTTTAACATACTATTCTCTTCTATGTTTGTGTTTACAAAGTTTGTATACAATTCCGCTGCACTTTACTTTGTTTCATATACACTGAATGCTCAATTCATACAAACAAGCACAATCATGAGAGCCTCGGATCCTAACAGTTGGTATCAGAGCCTGGACAGTCAAATTCGATCTAACAATCAATTTGACATAACAGTTCAGTTCACAATTTATTGATGCTGAGGTTGGTTGTATTCAGTTGAAAAACAGAGTAACAAGTGAATCATGATCAAAATGATTATTCAGAAACTCTGTAAAACAACCAAGATGTCATATGACACACGAATTTCACGCAACAAGTGATATCATGCACAAGTCACTCATAGTTTTCATATCTGAAAAATATCTGTTAAATTATGGGATCGTTTGATATTTTCAAAATTGATTTCAACTGTTTGTTACGAAATTTGTGATGTTTTTACATTTTACACTAAAGTGTGCACCTCTCTTCAGCTAAACCTATGTTCATCTAAACACTAGTGTTCTGCTAACAAAGAAAGAGGAAATTAAAACTTTAGTCAGAATTCTTATGTGTTCAAAGGCGGGTTGAGAATCCTCAAAAGGACCAAAACAACTTTGTCAAAACACATTAAGAAAATAAGGTGTCAAAACTGTCCTAATCATATGTGATGTGAGATCTGGTATTAAAACATGGACGAATGTGGCCAGATTTCTCAAAACATTACTTCGAAATGATTCTGGATTAAGTTTCCTCTTAGTGAGTATTTCTATACTTGTGAATGGGAAGGGCAAAAAGGGAAAAATAAACAAATCTCAAAGTGTGGTTATCTCAAAAACCTTTGAATCCAGAAGGAAAAGAGTATAAGCACAAAACACTTCTGAGGTCAAAATTGGGGTAAACAGTGGTCATCATGCAACTGAGTGCTTTCATCAATCCAGGAATTGTTCAGGTAACTACGGCATCTCCAGTGATTGTCCTTAAAAGAAGAATTTACAATCAATTGACAAGAAAATGACCCCAAACAATGGTCAAAATAACTTGAGAATGATATGATCATGAACATATTTGTAAAGCTGTTAGATCCTTTTGTTGATTTTCAAAACTTCCTTTAATTTTTCTAAGGTGTTTTTCTTCTTGATTAAACCAGATATATATTATTTTCTTAATATAAATATTCTGTACTTTTACTCTTTTTTGATAGTAAAAGTTCATCTCTGGTCAGGATGTAATTTACTTGTTTTTGTGTAAATTTACTATCCTAAATCTGGTCAAAAGGAAATGGCACATATATCAAGGTCATGTTAAGCTCAAGTTTGATTATCACAGATCATAAATTGATTGCAAATTATTTTCGAACTACTAAGATACTCATGTTCTAGTTCATGTAATTAGACACAAAATGAGCAGCTCCAGTAGAAATGTTTTCATCATCTGGGATGCTAAACCACTGTCTGGAATAATGGACATTTTGCAAAACCTTGAACAAAATTTCTGTAGACAACTGCTGACAATCTAATCTTGATAATGTACATCTAAAATGTATTTTGTTAAGAATAGCATCCCTGGTGCTGAGCAGATGTTAGATATGACAAAATCATATTCTACATCTGAACAAGCAGATGCTAACATTACTTTGTCAAAGGTTAAAACACTGCTGCACTATCAGTTGTTGCAATAAAAGTCTTTGTTCTATTTTCTACCACTGTTGTACCTAAAATGCTGTTGTGTCTCAACATCTGCTCTCTAAAGTCTGTCCACTGCTGATAGTCAACCTCTGCTTCTCCAAAAACACTGATGTTTAAAATCATTGTTTCATCCACTGATACATCCACTGTTTCATTTCATTACCGTTGTAACTACTAATGATTGTTCCATCAGTAGTTGTCAAAACAACTGTCCTCCATTAGTTACCATAACATCAGGGGTTGGCACGTGGTTAGTTTTTAGCCGTCAGATCATTATAACCGCTCCCTCATCAGCATTCACCTTTTTCCTAAATAAAACCCTGCCCTAACACCAAAACAGGGTTTTACTGTCGAATTGAATTCCAAAGTTCTCTTCTCATAGCGGTTTCCCTCTCATAACTCCAAAAACCTTCTTCGATCCTCTTCATCAAAAATGACGAAACCAAAATCGAAAACAAAATCAAAACCATCATCTTCCTCCACAACAGCAGATGCCACTCAAATGGCCGCTGAAACCACGGAGATTCGCTACAAAGCTCCACACAACTACGTGGGTATACTCACAAAACCTACCGATAACCACACTTTCGACTCCATCATTATCATATTGTCTGCGTCAAAGTACAAAACTTTGATAACAGCAGACGCTCCCATTTACCTTGATACCCAGAGAGAGTTCTGGAAAAATGCCACCCTTGAAAAACAAGGAGACATCATCACCGCCATCAACTCCTCGATACAGGGTAAGAGGGTTCAAATCTCTCCAAAAACCATTTCTGAAATCTTTAAACTCGATGATTTGAAAGGAAAAACCTCATTTAATAAAGTCGAGTTGAAAAGGGATTTCATGAACAGGGGCTATGCAGAACAACTGAATAGGGATATTCTACAAAAGGGTTATTTCCCTTCTGCACCCAGATTTTTATTTCACACACTACTAATGTGTGTTTCTAATAAAACAACGTTTTTTAATGAAATACCAACTAAAATTCAATGCCTGGGATATGCAATTTTGAACAATGAAAACTTTAATTATTCCCAGGAAATTTTTGATGATTTGGTAAAGAACGTTGATAATAAGGCATTGCTGCTCTTTCCAAGATTTCTAAGCTACTATTTTGAACAAAAAATTGTAGAGAAAGATGCAGATTTGCCCAAACAAGGTGTCTCTTTCAAAATAAACTGTTTAACAATTGAAACATTTTCAAGAATGATGGCACCAATAAAGTTAAAAGCAAAGGTGCCTGAGCAGGTTTTAGAAACTGCCACTGATCCTCGGGCAACCTCTGCTGAGCCCACTGCTCCAGGTGATCAAAGCAGCACACCCACTGTTTTGAAACCCACACCTGCCACCATTAAAAAGACCAAAAAGAAAATATCCAGAAAACCCACCAAACCCACACCAAAGGCAACTCTGGAAGATGAGATCCCAGAGTCATTGTCATTGACAACACAAAAGTCACCAATAACCACTGCTGCTACTTCCTCACAGCAGTTGGAAGAAAGATCTCAACCCCAGCCTCAAACTCCTCCTGCATCCTCACAAAAGGATCAGGTTGTAACCACAGGGACACCAAGTTATGAAGCTCTGGATCCACTCGGATCTATCTTCCACAGTCCTGATCCCACGGAGATGTCTCTTTCAACACCCATACCCTCACCAATCATAATGCCACAATCAATAATACCCCTGTTGCATGCAGTTGATATTGCACAGACAAAAACCAGTTCCTCTCTATCACCCATTACTGAGAGTATACCTCCACAAGTAACTGGGTCTGATGCTTATACCTCTGCTATCCCAGCAACAGCTGAGGATGTTACACCCCCTGAGTTACAAGTAACTCTCGGTGGTAGTTCAAGTGGAGCAGCAACTACAACTGATGAATCAACAGATCTTCAGTTGGACAATTGTTACATTAATAAGACTCCCTTGAAGGCAATTTCTTCCATGGCAACATCGATAACCACCAGTGAGTTGATTCTAACTACTGGTACCATCAAAGGTCTATCGAGTGCTGAAGAAAGAAGTCCCCAGTACCAAGAACAAGGGGCATCAATGGATGATTTTTGGGACTCAGTTCCTAAGTCACACATTGGTACAACCACCACTGGTGGGGATATAGATGATCCTACAAATGTAGGTGATGATTCAAAATATCAGGAATTGACGAAAAGAGTTGAAAAACTTGAAGATTCAGTTGCTGAAATCAAAGATATGGTGCAAGAGATTTTAAAAGCTCAGAAAGCACAAGCTATTGCTGTTCCTGCTCAAGCACCTGCACAACATGCATTTGCTGCAAATGAGCTTTGGAATATTTTCCAACCCATGCTTGAAAAACAGCAACACATGGCTGACCAAAAGCATGCTATTCAAGTAAAAATGCTGACCAACATGGTGGAATCAAGGTTTAAAGACACTCAAGCAGATATCAAGGCTATAAAGGCCAGCATACAAAAGACTGCCCTTGGTGAAAAAGTTCCATCTTCCATCATCTTCATGGATACATCCCTTGCAGATAATGCCAAAAAGGGGGAGAAAATCAAGTTGAGAAAGAAAGGAATAGAAGATGGGCTGTATATTGAACCATAAGAAGAAAAGCAGTCATCAAAATCAACTCAAACCACGAAATCCAAAACTACAATTCAAACAGCTGATACATCAGTAGTTACAAAAACTGTTGTCAGTAGCCAAACAGCTGCCACGTCATCAACACACACACCTCCAACACACACCACTCCATCACACACCATCACAACCACTGTTCCACCACCATCATCATCTACAATCATATTACCACCACTGCCTCCTGCCATAAAGCAGAAGACAATAGATGTTACAACATCTGCTGTAATGACAACAGTGATTGAAACACCAGTTGTTTAAACCACTGTCAGTCAATCATAATCACAAGCCACTGCTATCCAATCTCAAACCACTGATCCACCCAAAACATCATCAGCCTCCGCTACATTAAAAAGGAGGAGGGTTCTCATTCTTGATGATGAGTCACCACCACCATCACCACCATCAAGTACTATCTCACATCTTCCATCCCCTGCTCAAAAGCAGAAGACACCTGCTGACATATCAGCAGTTGTAATGACAGCAGCGGTTGAAACACCAGTTGTTTCAACCACTGTTAGTCAAACATCCACCACTGTTAGTCAAACATCCACCACTGATCTCATCATTCCGACACCACAACCTCCAAAATCTCACAAAAGAAAAAGAGAAACAACACAGGCTACTGATGAAAAGTATGATCCTGTTGCTGCTAAACATCCATTGGAATTAGAAGCTGTGAAAAATGAGATGAAACAGTTCTACACTGAAGATGATCCTACAAAAAGGAAATTTCCTTCTCTCATAGGTTTCATAATTCCAGAAGACATGGATGAATATCTCGAAATGAAAGCAAGACAAGCAAGGATAAGAGCCAAAGTTGAGTGCAAGGATCAAGGTGATGAAGCCATTTTGGAAAGAAGAGAATTCCTGCTCAACAAAGTCAAACAAATGGAAGAATATGCAAGTGATCTGAACAAAGAAATATCAAGTTTATTCCCTGAAGGACAAAGAAATGAATTGAGAAAAGAATATCTTGCATACATAATGAAAGAAAAGTTCTATCCTGCTGAAGAAACAAAATTCAGAGACTGGCCAATCATTGCACTAAAGCATGAGGCTAAAAGAATTGAAAAGATTATATTTGATCCACGGAAGAAAAAGACAGCTCCAAATTGGAACAAATACAACAAATTCATAGCTGATCTTATTTCCGAGCATAAAAGAAAGAAGCAGGAGTTGGTGGATGGAAAGGTGGATACTGCGGATGCCATAGCAAAATGGTCAAAGCAGCAAACGGATGAAGCTTATGAAAGGCTTGAGAAGCAGAGGTTGAAAGCCTCTGACACTCCTAAAAAGTCCAACTACAAAAAGCTACAGGAGCAAGTCAAGACCTTTAAAACACATATCAGCACAGCAGAAGCCTTTGTCACAGAGTTAAGAAAAGAAAGGAAGAAAATGTTGTCTGCTGGAGAAGAAGAGAACAAAGAAGCTGATCAGATTGAAGAAGCTATCAAGAAAATAGCTTCAGACAAAGAAAGATTAGCAAAACTACAAAACCTTGCCAAAAGGGTCAAAGTAGTAAGTCAAAAGTCATCAGCAGATGTCACAAACAGTGAGCTGTATGACAAAGAAGTTGAAGCAGATATAGCTGCAGCTAATGAGATTATTGAAAAGGCATTTACACGAGTGTCTGAAGCTCATTATACTGCTCTACACTTCTTCTCTAGGCCAAACATCTTAAGTTCATCAGTTAATAAACCTCTCCCAAGAAACCCATTTGGTTTTAAAATACTAAAATGGCTCTCTGATCAAAAGACCCACGTATTGACTCTGATCAGAACCAATGGAGAGGTGAGGCATATAGCAAGGTATCAAGCAATAGGCCTAAGTGTTGAAGATCTACAAGATCTCCTTGAGCTTTCACTGTGCAGGGATGAGGCTGATTTAAGTTCCAAAGCATTTGAAGAAGAATTTAAAAGAAAAGCAAAGGAACTTCTGATGAAGAATAAAGATCCAGAATAATGACAGGTTTTGGCATTATCTGTTCCAGGGGGAGATTGTTGGGATTGAACCCTACCAGAGGAACAGATAATGTAAAGCCAAAACCTGGTCACAACAGTGGATTCACAATAAGCAGATGTTTACACTAAGCTCTCCCCTTGACAGTGGTTACCTATCTGCTGATACATCCTAAACACTGCTCAGAAGAACAACTGATGAACCAAACACGGATGAAACAACCAAAGACTGCTGAAAGGCAAACGCTGAGCTCTATCTACTGCTGTCTCTTAAGTACTGCTGAAGACACAAACACTACCCACTCAAAGACTGATCACCTTTGAAGAAAGCACTGATGTTCAAGTAATCAGTGCTCAGGCTACAACAGTGGAACGTGAACAGTGTTAGACTTGTTCTGTATTGTTTTATCAATCAGTTGTTAGATACCAGTAGTTTTGTATAGATCAGTGTCTATAGGTTGTTAGGCAGTTAGAAGTCACTATCATGGTGACGTCAGCTGAGGTACATCAGTAGTTTGGTTTGCCTATAAATATAACACTACTTTGTACTGTTATATTTGATTCGTTTTGAGTGAGTTCTTCTCCTCAATTCAATCCTTTCATCTTGTGCCACCAACTCTGGAGTATCAGGCTGAGGGGGAGTTTAGTCTGTAAGCTTGCATTTGTAACCTTTTGCTTTTTCATTGTAATCATTCGACTCAAGGGAAACAAGTGTTTAACATACTATTCTCTTCTATGTTTGTGTTTACAAAGTTTGTATACAATTCCGCTGCACTTTACTTTGTTTCATATACAATGAATGCTCAATTCATACAAACAAGCACAATCATGAGAGCCTCGGATCCTAACAATTGGTATCAGAGCCTGGACAGTCAAATTCGATCTAACAATCAATTTGACATAACAGTTCAGTTCACAATTCATTGATACTGAGGTTGGTTGTATTCGGTTGAAAAACAGAGTAACAAGTGAATGTTATTTTACCCATTCATTTTTCTGGAATGTTATTTTACCCATATGTAACTGGAATTGATCCATTCAAAGTAAATGGGTTGAACTTTCCACTTCTTAGACATACACTAGTAGTTTGATACCTTGATTTTCTTATATTCATTTTTCTTAAATTTTTGGCATGCATTAAATTGCCTTTCTTATTAATTTACATAATTATTTTTTGGTTCAACAGGTTTGCAGACCAGCCAAACATTCCCCTCACCTGCCCCTCAACCTCATATAAACCATTCGCCATATCTGCAAATGCAACAACCACAGGGATATTATGCAAGTTCTATATATGCTTATTCATCTAACCCACAAACCCACTTCACCAGTGGTTTAGAACAATATGGTTCAGAAGAATATGACCTTGGGTTTAAGTTCCGGGAGAGGGAGAGGCCGTGGGCCAGGGCAGGGTGGAGGGCGAGGACTGGGCCATAATCATGTATCGGCAGAAGACCGGCCCGGTCGTTTTTTCAACAAGTCATTGGTGGAAGACTCTTGGAAGTTTCTAGAACCTGTAATTTGGAAGACACTAAAAAAACGGTGGTTTCCACCTTCTCTTACTGCAAAAAAACTTCGAGTTTCCGAATCTCCAAGACAGTCTAGTTCTCAACCTATCCTTGCTGAAATCTTGGCTGCATCGTTTAATGAAGCTACAGACAATGAACCCAATGCAGAATGATTGGGTTGCTGGATATCCTTAGGCTTGATTGTTACTCTTTTAGCATGAATCAGGCACAGATTAGTGTCCTCAAACAGTCCAACAAGGTACGCTTCAGCAGGCTCCTGGAGAGCAGATACATCAGATCTCTGAAATCGTAGATCTGTTTTGAAATCCTGTGAGCCATTTCTCTCACGAACCTTTGGAATGGAAGTTTCATGATCAAAAGGTCAGTACTCTTCTGATACTTCCTGATCTCTGAATTTGTGTGGCTTCTTTACTCCTCTGGTGTTCGGAGCAGACTTCTTTAATAGTCGTAGTGGTTGATATCACTTTTTTTCTCCACATTATATATGTGTGTACCTTCCTGTTGCGTATTAAGTTTTAGATGAATCCTTCTAAACAACATATGCGTACCAAATTTAAACGTGTAAGGTAATTTGGGTTTATCTGAAAGAATAAGTGCACATGTTGATTTTCTTATTTTTCTTGTTCGTGATGAACACTGTGAAAAAAAATAGCAATATGTTAACTACCCATTCTACATGTCCCGTCAAACACGTAGTATGCTAACATCTTCACATAGGGCTTTTCATCACCTTTCTTTAGCGAATTTCGTTCAAGTTTAAGTGTTCAACGGAACTCGCTTAAAGGTAGTATCACTTGGAAATCACGTTATTAAAGTAGAGGTGATATCTGGAAGCAACATTGGTGCTCGAACTTTTATTCCTAGAATTGGTATAATACCGCCGGATAAGAAGGTTCCTTTTAGATTACAAAGAAGATAGTTTCCTGTTGCTTTATGCTTCGCTATGACAATCAATAAAAGTCAAGGGCAGTCGTTATCCAGAGTTGGTTTGTTTTTGAAACATCCAGTATTTTCTCGTGATCAACTTTACGTGGCTTTGTCGAGAGTCAAGAACAGAGACGGACTCAAATTATCAATTTTTGATAATGATGGTAACCTTACTAATAGGACATCTAATGTTGTATACAAAGAAGTTTTTACTTACTTGTAATTTGTATTGGTATTTCTATGTGTATTTAGTTGTGTTATCAAAAGCATAGTTTTTATATATTATTGTTTCATAGCGTTGGGATTGAACCCTACCAGAGGAACAGATAATGTAAAGCCAAAACCTGGTCACAACAGTGGATTCACAATAAGCAGATGTTTACACTAAGCTCTCCCCTTGACAGTGGTTACCTATCTGCTGATACATCCTAAACACTGCTCAGAAGAACAACTGATGAACCAAACACTGATGAAACAACCAAAGACTGCTGAAAGGCAAACGCTGAGCTCTATCTACTGCTGTTTCTTAAGTACTGCTGAAGACACAAACACTGCCCACTCAAAGACTGATCACCTTTGAAGAAAGCACTGATGTTCAAGTAATCAGTGCTTAGGCTACAACAGTGGAACGTGAACAGTGTTAGACTTGTTCTGTATTGTTTTATCAATCAGTTGTTAGACACCAGTAGTTTTGTATAGATCAGTGTCTATAGGGTGTTAGGCTGTTAGAAGTCACTATCATGGTGACGTCAGCTGAGGTACATCAGTAGTTTGGTTTGCCTATAAATATAACAGTACTCTGTACTGTTATATTTGATTCGTTTTGAGTGAGTTCTTCTCCTCAATTCAATCCTTTCATCTTGTGCAACCAACTCTGGAGTATCAGGCTGAGGGGGAGTTTAGTCTGTAAGCTTGCATTTGTAACCTTTTGCTTTCATTGTAATCATTCGACTCAAGGTGAAACAAGTGTTTAACATACTATTCTCTTCTATGTTTGTGTTTACAAAGTTTGTATACAATTCCGCTGCACTTTACTTTGTTTCATATACACTAAATGCTCAATTCATACAAACAAGCACAATCATGAGAGCCTCGGATCCTAACAATTGGTATCAGAGCCTTGACAGTCAAATTCGATCTAACAATCAATTTGACATAACAGTTCAGTTCACAATTCATTGATACTGAGGTTGGTTGTATTCAGTTGAAAAACAAAGTAACAAGTGAATCATGATCAAAATGATTATTCAGAAACTCTGTAAAACAACCAAGATGTCATATGACACACAAATTTCACGCAACAAGTGATATCATGCACAAGTCACTCATAGTTTTCAGATCTGAAAAATATCTGTTAAATTATGGGATCGTTTGATATTTTCAAAATTGATTTCAACTGTTTGTTACGAAATTTGTGATGTTTTTACATTTTACACTAAAGTATGCACCTCTCTTCAGCTAAACCTATGTTCATCTAAACACTAGTGTTCTGCTAACAAAGAAAGAGGGAATTAAAACTTTAGTCAGAATTCTTATGTGTTCAAAGGCAGGTTGAGAATCCTCAAAAGGACCAAAACAACTTTGTCAAAACACATTAAGAAAATAAGGTGTCAAAACTGTCCTAATCATATGTGATGTGAGATCTGGTATTAAAACATGGACGAATGTGGCCAGATTTCTCAAAACATTACTTCAAAATGATTCTGGATTAAGTTTCCTCTCAGTGAGTATTTCTATACTTGTGAATGGGAAGGGCAAAAAGGGAAAAATAAACAAATCTCAAAGTGTGGTTATCTCAAAAACCTTTGAATCCAAAAGGAAAAGAGTATAAGCACAAAACACTTTTGAGGTCAAAATTGGGGTAAACAGTGGTCATCATGCAACTGAGTGCTTTCATCAATCCAGGAATTGTTCAGGTAACTACGTCATCTCCAGTGATTGTCCTTAAAAGAAGAATTTACAATCAATTGACAAGAAAATGACCCCAAACAATGGTCAAAATAACTTGAGAATGATATGATCATGAACATATTTGTAAAGCTGTTAGATCCTTTTGTTGATTTTCAAAACTTCCTTTAATTTTTCTAAGGTGTTTTTCTTCTTGATTAAACCAGATACATATTATTTTCTTTATATAAATATTCTGTACTTTTACTCTTTTTTGATAGTAAAAGTTCATCTCTGGTCAGGATGTAATTTACTTGTTTTTGTGTAAATTTACGAGCCACGACACCATCTGAATCATGTCACCGACCACCACCACTTCCTCTGCTGCCGTCATGACCAACCTGAACCACACAACCACTGCAGCCGCTGAACTCCGGGCACCGCTGTATACGGTTGTCGATGATGACCACTGACCAGACCTCCATCTCTACTCTCTTTCTCTCCGATAACTCTCTCTCTCTTCCGTCTGCTTTCTTTTCATTTTCAGACAAGGTGGGTGTGAGTAGGAACGAGACACGGCTCCGGTCACCGAAACACTGACCGAGAGGGAAAGAGGGGAAGGTGTGCGGCTGGTTTGTCAGCGTAGGGTTTTTAAACAGTGACAGATATGATACACGTCAGCATCCACATTTTAGATTTTAAACACGTCACCTGCCACGTCACATTTAACTAACCCAGTTAGACAAGGATCATTGGTGGCCAAAATCTTACAAGTTCGGATTGTTGTAGGCAATTTTTGAAGTTGAGATTATTGTCGGCCAACCAGTGAAACTTTGGATTATTAAAATCCAATAACCCGTATATTTATTAATGTTACATTCTAAGATGATCAGGGTTAGAATATGTTTAGTGATTTAACTAAAAAGTGACTTCCCGGGGTATGGGTTTTTCATAAACTAACCCTCAAAACTGTGTAATGGTTTTAATAAACAATTTTTAAATATTTAATTAAAATAGATAAATAAAAAATAAATTATGGCAAAAAGGTGTGATGTCTATTTTTTTCTGTTAAGAAAATTAAATGTGTATATAAAAAGGGGGCAAGGGGTGTTGCCCAACTCATGCACTCCACATGCATATAAAAAAAGTTTAATAAGCGCCTTATCTGAGGTGGAATATGGCGTCAACCAACTACACCTAGTTTTAGTGATCATTCACATCATCAACCATGCATGCCAACATTTTTCTTATGATGTGAAAGTCTAGTCATAAACATAATCACTTTTTAACAGACACAACTAAGGGGTGTTTAGTGTTGCGTTTTCAAAATAGATTTTCGTTTTTAAAAAGGAAAATTGGTTTTTAATAAACCAACATTTGTCCCGTTGGTAAATAATATTCTTACCTACGTAATTGGTATACAATAATCCTACCTATCAACATGTTGGTATTCAATGAACTTCTGTTAATTTTTTTAACTGAAGTTAATTTTTAAGTTTTATTTATTACACAAAAAGTCCCTGTAGTTGTAATTTACTAGTTTTAACTATTTTATAAAACAAAAAAACCTCAAGAGACTGTAATTTACTAGTTTTAAAATAGTTAAAACTAGTAAATTAAAACTACATGGACTGTTTGTGTAATAAATAAAACTTAAAAACTAACTTCACTTAAAAAAATTAATGGAAGTTCATTGAGTACCAACATGTTGATAGGTAGGATTATTGTATACCAATTACGTAGGTAAGATTATTATTTACCAACAGGACAAAGTAATAAACCAATTTTCCTTTTTAAAACTGCGTTTTGAAAAAGCATGTAGGTACATGCTTCTCCAAAATTGCGTTTTGGATGCACATAATCACTTTTTCATCCAAACATTTTTTTAGATTATTTATGTTTTACAAACGCAATAATCAAATAATCACTTCAAAACGTAATCCTAAACACCCTATAACTCTAGTCATAAATATAATCACTTTTTAACATTATTGACACAACTAAGTAAAAAAAATATCAATCACTGATACTTCAGGGTCTTTTGTGTATACACACAATAAATTTGGACCAAACTTGTAACGAAGTTAATGTAAACGATGTTCTCATAAAACGACGTTGAAATCTTCCGTTTTTGAAGATTTGTTGCTCTGATTTCTGGTTCGTACTCTCTCTCTCGTATCTGTTTACACGCTCGTTCAATTTCTGATTGTTATGGTAAGCTTATTGAAACAACTTATTGACTTATTGGCTACTTGGAAAAGTCAGGATTTTGTGACTTATTGACTTATTGGCTTTTCCCCCCTCACATACACCCTCTTTGCCAAACATCATTTTAGAGCTTATGACTTTTCAAAAAGCTAATAAGTCAATAAGTTGTTTCAAAAAGCTTACCCAACATGCCCTTAATATGTTTCCGTATGTGTTCTAGGGTTCGCTAATTTCTCATTCAAGCCCTAATTTGTTGCAAAATTGCTTCAGCTAATGTAAATTAAAGTGAATCTTTCGATACGACAGCTTTGTGATATTACTGTGAATCTTTTGAATGTGTAAGGTAATTTGGTTTTACCTGAAAGCATAAGTGCACATCATTTGTTAAACACATTGATTTTATTATTTTTCTTGTTGGTGCTTCTTTGTGTGTTCATGTAACTTCATTATATTTCGATGAAAGTAAGACCAAAGGAATATTGTCATGTAGTTTCCTCAGTTGGTAAAGTGGGTCGGTTGGCTAACTGGTCACATTGGTAAAGTTTTATACGGGTCCAAATGGATTAGAATTGTTATTTTAATAATATAGTCTGCTGTCTGTCAAAATTCAAAAATATAAAGCAACTTGTCCATTTAGGACGAGTTTTTTTTTTTACCCCTTTAACATGTTTCCTTTCTAGAAGTTGTAAAATTTCACCTATTCGACGCCTCTAATATCACAAACACATCCTTATTTCACATTCTTTATATTGCTGTATACAATCATGCAATTTTTTTATATATTCTCTAGGATAATTCACAGCAAGGTCAATGGAAGAGTCAACTAAGAGAAGAGAAAGACTAAAAGCTATGCGAATGGAAGCTTCACAGGAGGATGCAACTTATAATAATGACCATTCAGCTGTTAGTCTCACAAACCCGTTACTTGAATCCACATTATTGTTCTTGTTGGTGCTTCTTTTCGTGTTTATGTAAGTGCATTATATTTATTTCAATCAAATTGCGTGTGTTGGGTAACGGGTCATATGGGTAGAGTTGTTGATTTTTTGGAGCTTAAACAGATAATTATTGAATTTGTGTTTAAATCGCCCCTTCATTTGATTCTAACATCGTGTGTAACATAGGGTCTTCTATACACCTTCCCTGTTTCAGGTGTGTTTAGTATGAATGAGAAAACCACAGCTGGAGGAGAGATTCAATTGATTAATCTTTCTAATCTGTTGCAGTTCTTCTTCACATCAGGTGCGTGCTTGCGTTCGAACCACCTCTTTTCCCCATAATCACGGCCCCAAAAAGTAATTTATACCTCCGTTTTAGTTGTTGTTTTCATTTCAATCGTTGCCCCCTTTGTGGGTTTTTTCCGCAGATGTGAAATTAGGGACGTATGTTGCGCTGTTGTACGTTTATTAGTTTTGCTTTCGCTTGTTTTGGAAGGGATTTTAGCTATTGAGTTTACATGCACACCAGGTGTTTGTTTTAATGCCTCAATGAAAGTTGCCTCTTTTTGTTTCCGCAGATGTGAAATTACTGTCTTCGAAATGAGCCAATTTCTGGAAAAATAATTTTTCTGATGCGTTTTTAGTACAGCTCAACCCCAGCCAGAGGCTCTGCCCCTTGGACCCCGCCAGGGGCTGCCGCCCCCGGACCCCTGCAAAGATCGTTTTACGCAATGACTAAATCAAAAACCCAGATCGTGAAAATGAAATTAAAGTGGATCGAAGCCGATTTCTTCATCAATTGACGAAATTTGAATGATAGAAACACTTATCAACGCTCGAATCGAATGAATCGAGTGATTATCTCCAAAATCACCGGAAAAACGAGATTTTTTTATGAAATTAAACTTGGTTTTCTTAAAAAAAAAAAAAAAAAAAACTGAAGAACACGTTGACCGGGTTCTGAATCATTGATTGGTGATGAAAATCGCACTATAATGCAGTGATTATTGAGATAGAAAGTGAAGAAATAGTTGAAGATGGTGGGTTTTGAAAGATGGTGGGTTTTGAAAGTGGTGGGTTTTGAAAAAGGAAGAAGAAGGAGTTGGCTTGACTAAAATACCCTTTCTCTTTATTTTAAAATTTGCCACATGTCATAATCCTATGGCTTCCTAACCTTCCTAACGAAAATTAACTTCCTATTTGATCTTTTCCCCATCATATTTATTAATTAGTTTACATTGGAAATTAAACTATGCGGTCCCCAAAGTCCAAACATCTCGTGGATTTGGGCCCAAACCAAGTTATGGATTCAAGCCCATCAGCAAAGAAACCATGACTAGGTTTGGGCCCAATGAAGAATACCGCTGCTCGGCCCACCAGTTAAAATTGAAAATTCTCTGTTTCTTTCCATTTTAATCATCACATTCAAAACCACCATTAACGATTCCAACGTTTTTCAATATGATCTAAACAATTTAATATATGAATCAATTATATTCAAATTAAAACAACTCAAATGCATCTTCATTTGCATTATACACCTGGAAGTTTTGACGGAATGGTGATCGAAACATACTAACTACTCTAAAAACACTCAACTACTTGACTTTCTATGTATCACTAACGAGAACCTTCAAAAGACGTTGATGGATGCATAGTTTGATAGAAGATCAAATACAACGCCGACATCATAACAACGAACTTACATAATATCATTTAAAAGGACTAAACTGAAAACTTTCATTCAATATGAATCAATAAGAATTCTAAGAGCATAATTACACAGTTCAGATCTATAAACTCTAAGCCCTCTCACTACGAATCCTACGTGCAAGTTGGATATCCTTAGGCATGATCATTACTCTTTTAGCACTGAACTGCACACAGATTAGAGTCCTCAATGGGTCCAACAAGGTATGCTTCAGCTGCCCCCTGGAGAGCAGCCGCTGCAGAGCATCTGTTTTGAAAACCTTATCGATTTCTCTCACTATCCTCTCAAACAGAATCTCTTGATCAAAAGCTCAGTGCTCTCTTCTGGTACTTCATGACCTGTCGCAACATGACAGTTGAAGGCCCAACACAAGCCCAAAGTAAGAGTAACAACCCCGCACACGTTGTCATCAAATTCAAAATCCGGGCTCGAAATAAGTGAATGCGGATTATGTCTCTCTTAGTATGTTGGATGTGTTGTTGATATGCAGAAACCCTGATAGAATGTCTTCTTTCTTCAACTGCAATTTTATAATTCATGGGTCAACCAATTTTTGGTCAAACACATTGCTTTCCAAGTTCAAATTAACAAGAATGCTAAAAAACAACTGCAACTTTACTACTTGTGTTGCTGTTAGAAAACAGTTTACTATATATCTATTCTTTTACTCTCAACTGTTTTTGTATCTCTCTTCATGACATTAATAGGCAGCAGAATGAAAAATGGGTTACTTTACCTGTCAAAATCCTTTACTCAAATGCCTGTATGGAGTTGAAAGTTAGTCAGACAAAGCAGTTTGTTACATAGTTCCGTTTTAAAGATTGCCTGCAGATTTCTATGAGCCTTTGCAATGCATTGTCGATACAATTATCAGCAGCATCATCATCACATTAATGTCATGACAGAGGGAGGCAACAGGGATACACGTTGGATGATGTTACATCCATCACCGGAGAGACTTTGCAATTGATTTTTTAAATATGGAACGCTACAATAAAAACAAAGGGCAAATATAAAACATGGTACATAAAAATTGCATTTCCTAATTATAGAAATCAAACATTTTCTATCACATTAATAAGATTGAAAGTTAGTTTTAGCAAAATATAAGTTACTTATTTGCAATATACTTATTTAACAATTCACGTTAGTTTTTATTTTTTTATTCCACAATCTGACTCGTCAATTTTGTTAATGTCGCATTCCACATCATCAATCACTTGGTAAGTGCGCATTAACAATCTACTTCACCAACCATGCCGACATTTTTTTTTATTTTTTTTCTTATGTGAAGTCGAGTCATAATCAATGTTTTAAAAACCGGTAAATACCGGCCGGTTATACCGATATATCCGTTTCCGGATGTAAATCCGGTACAAAACACCCCGGTAAATAAGTGAAACGGTATAAGGTTTGTACCGGCGGTAAAATCCGGTATACCGGTTTGAAACGTAATACCGGTACTGGCCCAGGGTTATTTTAGTTTGGGTTGTTTCTTATTTTTATTATATATGTTACTTATTGTAGGTCCCTTTTTCTCGGAGGATCGAGAACAAACCTAAACCTTGTTATACTAACCCACTAGCGAGTGCGGAATCCAAGCTAGTAGGCAAACCGGGATGAAGCAAGAACAAACACAAGAACACACTAAGTTCACCGATTAACACCACTGTATTAATACGTATGAAGGTTTACGGTTACAAGCACAAGGTTTACAATCTGTTTGCAAACTCTTTAAAGTGTGTGTGTGTGTGTTTTCAGCAGAATGCCCTCTATCTCTCTAAGTGTGCATCTGTCTAACACTCACACATTGCATGGGTATTTATACCCATACATAGCAGATCTGGTCGAAGGACTCGATAGATGGTCCGAAGGATCATCTATCGATGACAGGGAGCTCGAACGATCAGCATGGACATCGAAGGATCATCCTTCGATGTCTAATGGTCGAACCATGGACGAACCATATCTTTCGAGCACCTCGAAGGATCAGTTGTATCCTTCGAGGCTATCCTTCGATCCAGACAACATCATGTTGTCCAAGTCAAACTAGGAGGATAGTTGACTTGGTCAACTTACAGACTGACTTTGGACATCGTTTACATACAGACCGAGTACAGACAAAGTACAGACACAAGTGCACCAACAAACTCCCCCTTGGCTGTAGCTTTGTCTTTATCTTCTATAGATGTAGACCTGTCTTGAACTTCGACGGTCTTTGGTCTTCGAGTTATCAAAACTCTGATGTCCTTTCAAGTATTCAATGTCGGAGGATCTTCAAAGTCTTCACGCCTTGAAAGCAGAGAGTGTATCAACAAACTACCCGTATCATGTAGGAAGTGTGTTGACAAACTCCCCCTTAACATAAGCTCCCCCTTGAGCTATGCTCGTGAATGGACTTTATCTTTATGAAGTGAGATCCTTGTGGTGTTGAGGATGGACAGCGGCTACTCGATCATCTTCATCAGTTGAGCGCCTTCTCGTCGTGTCTTCATTCCAAAGCTTGTCATCGACCATGTTCTCCTAGCCTTTAGAATCTGCACATGCAAGAAATCTAAACGCGTAATGAGAACAACTGCTTGGAACATAGTATAAGCAAATGACACACGAATGACCATGTCACAAACAAACACCGTCCGACAGTTTGAAAGTTTAATAAATTTGTCAATTTAAGTCTTTAACTTTCAAAACCATGCAAATTTCAACCGTTTATGAAGATTTTAGTCAATTCGGTTTTCGTTCAGGTTTCAGGTAACGAAGACTCGAGCTCCAACATCGTACGATCGAAAATAAAGTAGAAAGAAAATCTTTTTGGCTTTTATAAAGTTTATATTAAAACACACCTAAAATCTTTTTGGTATTTTTGAAAGTAAAAGACAACAACAATTTAAAATCCTATGAGTGTTATCAAACGACATCACCGCTAATGTCGTGCTGATATGCACCAAACGACGAAACTGTTTAAAAGAAATAATAAATGTTCAGCAGTAAATAAATAAATATATACAAACATTCTTTTTGCGAGTTTCGAGGGTAAGAGAATCATATCAGTGTACGGTCATGCCAAAACACTCTTGTTGTTCAGTTAGTTAATATTAAGATAAGCATCCTATAACAATTATCGGTATTGTTGTCCACTTAAGCTCAACTTATCAGATGTAATCATGGCGAGGGGATACGTTAAGGTATGATTTATACTTACCGACCGGTGTTCATCCACATCACGACACATTCCCGTATCAAGGTATGCACGAGAGTTCATCTTACCGGTGAGTATACCGATTATCATCTGTTTGACCGTATAAATTGTGAGATACTCACTTATTTTGATTTGAAAACAAGTCCTTTGTGATATAATCACTTATTGATGAGGAACTTGATTTTCGTATGCATGAGGGCACAGGTGCAAGTCCGTGAACAGGTCAGTACTTCCGTACAGCAGAGAGACGAACTTGACACCCGGATAAATGTGATATTTTATCACTTATTTGATTTGGACATGTGATTGTTTATCACTTATTGAGGTCGAAAGCAGTATGCAATATGTACACGTATGTATAGTATCATGGTAGATCTAGACTTGCGTCCCCGTTATTTTTCGGTAAAAGATACAACCATGATACCCAGATGATAAGCAGCATAAAGACCGAATATCTCAGAACCTCGGCAATCTATCAAACGAAATTTCGGTACTAAGACCATATGCCAATGAATGGTTCCCACCTGATCTTCAGTCGATTAAGATTTATATCACCCTGCACACTTTAAAATGATTATGAGCCTACCGATACATCTTATATAGAGCTGCTTATCGTTTTGCATTTAAGGTTTAAAGAGGTTTGGATAGACCACTGATGTACTATCATTTTCTCTTTTGCCCGCCAGGAAACTCATTTTTGTTTTTCTATTGTTTTTGTGTTTTTGAAATTTTTCGATGTTTTTGTATTTTCCGATTTTTGGATTTACTCCCCCTAAAATCAACAAACTAAGATAAATTTAAAAACACACAAAGATATTTACAAAAATGATTTTCCGATGTTGGTTTACTCTTGCTTGACCTTAATGCCGTTTACCAATAATAAAAAGTCAAATCTAGATTTGTCAAAAGCTTTGGTAAATAAGTCGGCACGTTGGTCATCGGTGTGGACCTTAACAACATCGATTAGCCTTTTCTCAAAGCAATCACGTATGAAGTGATATTTGATTTCGATGTGTTTGGTCTTTGAATGCTGCACAGGATTTCTAGTGATATCTAAAGCAGCAGAATTATCAACGTATATAGGAGTAGTTAGGAATTCAAAACCGTAGTCCCGCAATTGTTGCTGGATCCAAAGAACTTGTGAGCAACAACTTGAGGCAGCAATGTATTCAGCTTCGCATGTTGATGTAGCTACACACGTCTGCTTCTTGCACTGCCATGTGACTAGGCGATTTCCTAAAAACTGACATCCAGCCGTTGTGGATTTGCCGTCGATTTTACATCCGCCAAAATCAGAATCACTGAATGCGATCAAGTCAAAGTTATTATCCCTAGGATACCACAGACCGGTGTCGGGGTAAGCCTTCAAATAACGAAAAATCCTTTTGACAGCAGCAAGATGTGAGGCCTTCGGATTAACTTGATATCTGGCAAGTAGGCACGTTGGGTACATTATATCTGGCCTTGATGCTGTGAGGTACATAAGGGATCCGATCATCGCGCGATAGTATGAAGGGCTGACAGGTTCACCCTTCACGTCAGGAGTTATTCCGTGATTAGTTGGCAGTGGGGTACCAATGGGCGTTGCATCGGACATCTGGAACCGGCTCAAGATGTCTCCAACATATTTAGTCTGATGGATGAATATCCCAGACTCCGTTTGTTGCACTTGTAGGCCCAAAAAGAAATTCATTTCCCCCATAGCACTCATCTCGAACTTATCCTGTATAATGCGCTCGAAATTCCTACACAAAACATCATTAGTAGAACCAAAAATAATATCATCAACATATACCTGAACCAGAAGAAGATCTCCATCTTGTTCTTTGATAAAGAGAGTACAATCGATAAGACCTCTTCGAAAACCGTTCTCCAGCAGATATGTAGATAAAGTTGCATACCAAGCTCGTGGCGCTTGATGAAGACCATAGAGAGCTTTGTTGAGCAACCAAACCCGATCGGGATGAACAGGATCTTCAAAACCTGGAGGCTGTTCGACATATACCTCTTCTTCAACCACACCATGTAGAAATGCACTTTTGACATCCATCTGGTAAACCTTGAATCCTTTGAATGATGCATAAGCCAGAAAGATCCGAATAGCTTCCAGACGTGCAACTGGTGCATAGACTTCGTTGTAGTCGATCCCTTCTATCTGACGAAAACCTTGAACGACTAAACGAGCTTTGTTTCGAATAACCACTCCACGGTCGTCTTTCTTGCATTTGAAGACCCATCGAGTGCCAATCTTCTTGTAGTTCTCAGGCTTTTCAACAAGCTTCCAAACACCCAGCTTGTGAAATTGCTGTAATTCTTCCTGCATGGCTTCAACCCAGGCACTGTCTTTCAAAGCTTCTTTCCACGACTTTGGTTCTTCTTGTGACACGTAACACGCGAAGGACCAGTCATTTTGTTGACCAGATTCTCTTATAGCTGAATACAAACCAGCATTCCGGTTGTTTCTCAGCTGATTACGCGTCTGCACACCGCGATGGACATCTCCTATGATATTCTGCTGGGGATGGGTATCGTGAATCCTCATTTCAGGATTATCCGGTACACGAGCATTGATACCCAAATTATTCAGATTAAGATCAACAACCAACTCTACACCTGGAATGTGGGTAGAAGTGGATGCATTCCCTTCAGCAGTATCTATATTCTGCGTATGAGGTGTATCTACAGAAGCACCTTGAACAGGAGCAGCTGGAGCTGAAGATCCTTCGGCTGCATCATGATATTCATCATCTTCAGAAGAGTCATTATAATCAGCAGCATCTTCATAAACCTCATTTTGAACCATATTGTTGACAGACGTAGAAGCTTGAGGGTCAACAACAATAGGTCTAACCAATGGCGAGACAGCAGCGTTGTCACTTTCCAACAACATTCGAGCCGCTGCTGATTCTTCGTCAAAGGTTGGCAGATTAAAGGAGTTAAATAGCCCATCATAATCGAACATCCACGGATCACCCGGAGCCCTAACTGGACTCGTGTACCTTTGAACCCTAACTTCGCTCCATAGCTCAATCTTTTTGGTAGCTAGATTCCAAACACGAAAATTCGGAGTAGCATATCCAAGGAAGAAACCCTCGATAGCTTTTGCACCAAACTTTCCATCTGGTTCAATCATAGTACAAGGAGCACCAAACGGTTCAAGGTAAGAAAGATCCGGTTTCCTTCTCTGAAGGAGTTCGAAGCAAGTCTTGCCATGTCTCTTTACTGTAAGAACTCTGTTTAACGTGTAGCATGCAGCCGATACAGCCTCCCCCCAGAATTGAATAGGGAGTTCCGACTCTACTAACATTGTTCTTGCAGTTTCTATGATCGTCCGATTCTTCCTCTCAGCGACACCATTTTGTTGTGGAGTATAACGAGAACTGTACTCATGAAGAATGCCTTTAGAAGTACAAAACTCATCCATAACTTGATTCTTGAATTCAGTTCCATTGTCGCTTCGGATCCTTTTCACTTTCAACGTATAGAGATTCTCTAACATTGTAAGAAGATCCTTGAGGATGCCAGGAGTTTCACTTTTGTGTGCCATAAAAGATACCCAAGAAAATCTAGAGTAGTCATCAGTAACTACTAAACAATAAGCATCACCAAACGTTGTCTTGTGCTTCATAGGTCCAAAAAGGTCCATATGAAGACGTTCGAGAGGCATGCTAACAGTGTTGATTTTCTTCAAAGGGTGAGACTTCTTCGTTTGCTTCCCCTTTTGGCACGAGACACAGATATCTTGTAGATGAAAACTTCTTACAGGCACACCATTCACAAGATTATTTTTCACCAAATGGTTCATCTTCCTCAAGTGAATGTGTCCCATTCTTCTGTGCCAAGATATAGACTCCTTTTCTGTGGCTTTTGAGACAAAACAAGTAACTTGTGCAGATGTAGTAATCGCCTGGCTCATGTCGAGAATATAAAGATCATTAACTCTCGGAGCCGATAAGAGAATCCATTCTTGTGGAATTTTGAATCCAGGCTTCAGCACATAGCAGCCAGCGTCATCAAAAATTACTGAGAACTTTTTATCGCAGATTTGCGACACACTGAGAAGATTGTGATCAATTTGCTTCACATAATTGATCTTGTCAAAGCACACGATACCATTGGAGATACTTCCTTCTCCAGTGATGTAGCCACCTTTATCACCCGCAAAGACAACATACCCTCCTCTGATATTTCTCACGTCATACAGGAGCCGTAAGTCGCCAGTCATGTGCCTGGATGCTCCACTATCAACAATCCAATGACTATTAATAGTTCCTCCTAGAACATCCTGCACATGTCATTCGAACACATTAGTTGAGGATGGGGACCCAAGCCTTAGTGGTCTTGGGTCGTCCCTGAGCATCTCGAATAATGAGCTCGATTTGCTGATGGTTTTCAAACACATTTACTCCCCCTGAACTAGTACCCCTTTTAGGTCTCCTAGCTTGTTTTTGTTTACCAGATTGTGTATTATGTACAGTTTCTGATTTTAAAGGTTGTGACAAACTAGGTTTCCTTTTAACTGTTTTGACTTCAGATTTCAATGCCTTTTCAACAGTTTTAATGTTATGACGTCGTTGTTTTGTTTCTTGTTCCTTAACAGTTCGTTTATCATGTTTTGGAGGAACAGGACGACGTTGTGGGTGAGACTGTTCAGATGGGATTTTCTCAACAAAATTTGGTTTGGGCAAGTTGGTGCAATCCTTAATGATGTGCCCAACCTTCCCACATTTGAAACAAGTTCTCCTTTCAACAAACTTAGGAGAGCTTGATCGACTGACAGATGTTGAACCTGTAGAACCTGAGGTACTTGCTTGTTCATCACACCCATTTGTATGTTGGGTGTAATTGTTATCACTGTTACGTTTCAAAATTTTGACTTGTTGCACAAAATCATTGTTTGATTTGTTTTCAAAAGTCTCAATTTTATCAGTACCCTTTGATGCTACAAATTTAACATCTTTTCCTTTCTTCATGTAACGAGCTCCTTTTGATTCAACTTTAGCCTTTGGCTTTGGAGCTCGTTGAGGTTGTTTACCCTTAGAAGTAGTAGGTTGTCGAGTGGTTGGAGATTTTTGATTACCAAACTGTTTCCTAATTTCAGCCTTAGGAATTGGATCACATTGTGTTACCACAATTCCCAGAAGTGTTTTTCCCAAAAATTTGTTTGTGTTGTCTTCAAAGACTTTGTCAATCAAGGATTTATTTACATTTTTAATTGGGAAAACGTCATCTGAGTAGATTTTATTATCTCCAACCAATGTGTACAGCACATTACTGCTTTTAACAGTAGACACACCTGTCTTATCAACCTTGACAGGATCAATCACTTGCTTCTCAACAGATGGAAGCTCAGGAGTATCAGGATCACAAAGGATGTGATTCTCTGGTGGAATGACTACTCCTTTCATCTTGCTAAGTGATTTATCCTGATCACCTACATCCAATTCCGATTCATCATCCGATGACTCGCAGTCCTCGATGATTGGAGGACTTTGTTTCACGGATGTTGAAGCTTCCTGTTGCTTTGTGGATGTATTCTCAGAATTCTCCGGTTTGAACCCTAGGCCAGTAGAAAATTCCTCAAAGTTCAAAGGCACACTGGGTTCATACCGAGGCAATTCTTCTTCATCAGGCATCTTGGTATAGTTGTCCATCAAAGGGGGTGGACATGCCTTATACCCTACACCTTTCACGTTACCTTTCAGTTGTTGAACGTCTATGATGTGATCAAGCACAAATCGGGAGTTAGAATAACTATCCAATTTCTGTTTGATCGCATCATGCTTGCATTGGGCAATGGCTAATTGCTTCTTAGTTTCTTCCACAAGGTTAATGTATTCGTTTATGCTTACTTGTTTGTGGTAAACTACTTTGTTAACCTCGGACACATTTTTCTTTAATGTTTCTATTACAGATTTAAATTCTTTTTCATTCCGGGTTAAAGCCATGTTTGCCTCTTGGCATTTCGACAGTTCAATAACCAAATTCTGATTATGACTATGAAGCTGTTCTGATTCAAGCTTCATTTCTGCACATGAGTTACAAATACCAGGGACAGGAGGTTCAGAATTTACCTGACTAGTAGAGACTGAGCCGTTTGCCATAAAGGCAGATTGAAAAGAAAAAGCTCCATCTTCAGAGAATAGCTTTTCCATTTCCGTTGATGCAGCAGCAGCCTTCCTAATCAGAATTGATTTCTGACATTTAAGCTCATCAGCTTCATTCAGTAGCTCCTGTATATCATCATCTCCTTCCTCATTCACATCAGGCTCTGAGTGATTATCCCCAGAAACAGAGCCTTCTTCATCCGAACTGCCAGAATAACCAGAACTGTCATCGCTTCCAGAAGATTCTTCTTTTTGAACCTGCTCGATGACCTTAGCATACAGAGCAGTTCCAGTTCCCTGATCACCTTCACCAAACTGAACTGACCAGTCACATCCTTCATCAGCTTGAACAGCCAAAGCCCGATTGTGATTAGTAGCTCCAGGCTGTCCCTGATTGTTGTTCACTGCCACCATCCTCCTCTCACGGTTCTCTTGTTGGGCATTCACATTTGTCTGGTTTCTGAAGGGGTTGTGATTGCCGTGTTTTGTTGGTCGAGTGCACTCACGTTTAAAGTGCCCTTTCTCGCCACAATTAAAGCACGTGACGGCATTAATATCAAACCCATACTTCGTGTTTTTCTTTCCTTCCAACGAAGTTCTTCCAGTTCGTGCCATGAAATCTTTTGCCCTTCTAACCGCACTAGCAAAAGCCCATTTAATATCCATCAACTCCATTTCTTCCTTGTCGATCTGATCATAATCTTCATTGGTCATGTTGATGTTTCCAAGCTGACCAGCTACCAAACCACAGTAAGCACTGACCATGGTGTTGATAATTTCCATATGTTCCTTAGCAACTTCAATACTAAGGTGTGAAAGATTTGAGTTGTCGACTCGGATTGTGTGATGACTTTGGGGCTGAGGTTGAGAATTGCTTGTATAGTGAGCTTGCTGTTGTTGTTGTTGAGGTTGTGGTTGTGGCTGTGTTGGAACAGGAATGTAAGACCTCGGATCGAATTGAGGTTGTGGTGGAGCAGCTGTTGATTGAGGAAATGGAAAGGAACTCGTATTGGACACAAAAGCAGTTTGAAGCTTCGGTTGCTGAACAGAACTAGCTGAAGGACCAAAACCAGGCAAATACATTTCTGTATTCTGAGGAGCTGGAGCACGCCTTGCTTTCCTAATTTCTTCATCATTTTTATGTTCCAGCTTCTGAATGAACTCATAGATGTTAATCTCATCTAGAGCTTTAGTATGCTTCAACAACTCAATAAACGAACTCCACTTTGGGGGTAGGGCATCAGCAAACCTATTCACCATGTCTTGTTGAGTAGCTGCCACCCCATAAGCACACATTTCACTAATCAAATGATAGAAACGTGTGGTCATATCATTCAAAGTCTCGTTTTCCAAAAACTGAAAAGATTCAAATTCTTTCTTCAACAAATCATGCCTAGACTTTCGAGCAGCTGCATTGCCTTCTCCTCTAGCAACTAAGGCATCCCACAATGCTTTCGTGGTCTTGCAATATGAAAACTGATGGTAGATGTCTTTGTTGAGTGCTTGAGTAAGTATTGCATAGGCCTTTTTCTCCAATTCATAAGCCTTCTTGTCATTTTCAAGCATGTTGGCGTAACCTTCTGAAGTGGATGCTCTACTTTCAAGACTTTCATTGAATGCATTGACAAAACACATCCAAAGGTCGGTGCTTTGTCCTTGAACATATGTGTGAAATCGGGTTTTCCATGACGGAAAGTCGTTCATGTGGTTCAGCTTTGGTGGACGATTGTTACTGCCTGTTTCACTCTCACTAATCAGAAGGTTCTGAAGACTTTGACTTTGATTGGATACCAAAGCCCATTGACATGAACTAATTGATTGTTGTTGTTTTGGAATGGCACTCGTCATATATTCAGCCATCGACATCTGTTTCAGATCTGGTTGTGGATCCGTACTCCAATCCCAAGGACTTGTGCAACTCATTTTGATCAAAGATTAACAAATAACCTACACCCACAAACTGTTAACAATAAACAGATAACAATTAAAAGATACAATCTGATCGAAAGATCAAGACTTGTTCGAAGGATCAACAGTGATCGAAAGATTACTGTTGAGTTTCGAGCAAAGTCTTCGAAAGATTCTCAATAAAGATCCTTATCTTTCGACTGATTATCACGAAAGATTCACAGTTCGAAAGATCTATATCTTTCGAATACTGATCTCGAAAGATTCACAATGAAAGATCCTTATCTTTCGAGACGAATCCTTATCTTTCGGACAAACAACTTTCGAAAAGATTCCAACTACGAAGGATACTTCTCAGACTTCGAAAGACTACTCGAAGGATGCTAATCTTTCGAGCTGTCTCTAATCGAAAGATGATCTTTCGAAATCGAAAGATATCCTTCGAAAGCTTACTGACACACTGACACGAAAGGACAGGTTGGTGAGAAAGGTGACAGGTAGGTGAAGTTGCTTTCGGCAGAAAGTATGTTCTGCACACAAATCTTCACCAACTTTTTGACTTTCAAAAAGTTTGCCAAAACAAGTAACCTTATCCCCAAGTCCAGTCACCGGAAAGATGATCGGAACACGGCCGGAAAAATCAAAGTTTCACAAAAACGATTTTTATGTTACCCAAACCGACCCTGAACACTCCCGAAGGTTTAGTAACCGTTTTTCAGTTTAAACAAGCAAGAAAACCACCAAAAACGGGTGCTAAACCAAGTGTTCAAACACACCAAAAACTTGAACAAACCGGTTTTAAACAAGGTAAAGAGCGAGGCTCTGATACCACTTGTAGGTCCCTTTTTCTCGGAGGATCGAGAACAAACCTAAACCTTGTTATACTAACCCACTAGCGAGTGCGGAATCCAAGCTAGTAGGCAAACCGGGATGAAGCAAGAACAAACACAAGAACACACTAAGTTCACCGATTAACACCACTGTATTAATACGTATGAAGGTTTACGGTTACAAGCACAAGGTTTACAATCTGTTTGCAAACTCTTTAAAGTGTGTGTGTGTGTGTTTTCAGCAGAATGCCCTCTATCTCTCTAAGTGTGCATCTGTCTAACACTCACACATTGCATGGGTATTTATACCCATACATAGCAGATCTGGTCGAAGGACTCGATAGATGGTCCGAAGGATCATCTATCGATGACAGGGAGCTCGAACGATCAGCATGGACATCGAAGGATCATCCTTCCATGTCTAATGGTCGAACCATGGACGAACCATATCTTTCGAGCACCTCGAAGGATCAGTTGTATCCTTCGAGGCTATCCTTCGATCCAGACAACATCATGTTGTCCAAGTCAAACTAGGAGGATAGTTGACTTGGTCAACTTACAGACTGACTTTGGACATCGTTTACATACAGACCGAGTACAGACAAAGTACAGACACAAGTGCACCAACACTTATCTTATGTAATTTTTATATATTATGATTATTCGTAACTAAAAGTTGTTATTTAATATTGTATGAAACGAAAATAGTTATCCTCTAGTTGATGAGGATGACGATAATAGTGAATTTCATCTTTTATGCGATGTATTCAACACTCAAATAGCTTAAACATATCGTACAGTTTCATTTAAAAGAGCTTGTTGGAAAATTGAATGATTTTCGATTATCTTTTGGATAATTTATAGTTATCCTCTAGTTGATGAGGATGACGATAATAGTGAATTTCATCTTTTATGCGATGTATTCAACACTCAAATAGCTTAAACATATCGTACACTTTCATTTAAAAGAGCTTGTTGGAAAATTGAATGATTTTCGATTATCTTTTGGATAATTTTTTATTATGGGTTTAATTTTGAATCATTTTTTAATATGTAGTCATTCATTTTTTGATTAACTTTTGAGTTGATGTTGTAATTTATGAAATTATAGAGTTAGGTAGACAGCCCGGTTGAACCGTTCGGTACAACCTGATTCAACCGGTTGAACCATTTTTTAGCCTAATCCGGTTTGATTTAAAAATCGGTTTTTAAAACATTGGTCATAATCACTTTACATTTTTGTCACGTCTAGATGAAAAGAGAAAAGAAAATAATCAAAGCAATAGAAGCAAATCCATTAATGTAAACAATATCCGCATAAAAAACTTTGAAATCTTCCGTTTGTTGAAGACTTGCTTTGATTTCTGCAACTTAATTCAGGTTACCTCTCTCTTCATGTTCTTGGTCCTCTTGGTCAACATATTTTAACAATTCTTTTGTAAGGAGTAGGTATATATAGCTAGGGATGAGCATTTGATACTAGGAACCGGTACCGTACCATTAAATTCAATACCGGTACCCATTTTTCCATTTTTTGGTACCGGTACCGATATTTACCGGTAAATCAACCAAAATAGGTACCGTACCGGTATATTCAGGGTACCCATTTCCCCCTTTTTTACCGTACCACACTCTATAGCTGTTAGCCACATAACAACTTGGTTAGTACTTTTTATTTTTTTATAATATTTTAGGGACTATTATTATTCATGTCAAGTTATCAACACTTAGAAAAGTTGTTTATTGTTGTGTCACCCATAGTCCGATTAAAAGAAATTGTTTTATTGTGCTTGAATGACTGTAAACTAAACATTGTTTTAATTTTCATTCAGTTTTTAATATTAACTGTAATTCAAAAGGCATAAATGGCATTCATTATTTGACTTGATTTAGTGTAAACGAACACAGTTGCAAAGTTATACCCGGAAGATGTTCATTTGAGAAGAAAATTAAATTGAGAAGAAAAAGAACAAAGGGTACAATTGTAAAACATTAAATAGTATTCTCTCATCTCATTTATTATTCTTTTTGACTGATTAATTAGTCATAAAAATTATCAGCCTCCACACTAAATTTTTTGCCTAAACACATCAAAATTTATCCTACACATTTTTTAAATTTATCCTACACATATTGAAATTTATCCTACACACCTCATAATTTATCCTATACCTTAAATTAATTTTTTTTCTTCTTTGAAAAGATATAGTTTTTTTTTTTAAATAAGTTACAAATTTAATTTAGTTAGCTATTAAAAAGAAAGAATAACAATTAATGATCTATCTAATTTTACCAATATACCCTTACACCTATATTAAATACAAAAATTAAATGAAGTAAAATAAAGCATTCTTATTGGTTGAAGTTTGTTCTTTTTTATTCTTACAAAAAATTTCTTCTCATTTGAACCCTCCACTATACCATACCTCCTAAATACATGTTCCTGGTTGAGCTTAGGGCTGAGCATAATTGGATTCGGACCGAAATTACCCGAGAACCGAACCGAAAAAAGACTCTGACCGACCCGACCCGAACCGAACCGTATCTGGTAGGTTCTGAAATCGGTTCTTAGGATTCATAATGTTTCCGGTTCGGGTGGAACTAGATCACATGAATATTGAGGTCGATAAGCAGTAGCTGAATACGATTATTGAATAGACGAAAGAAAGTAAAGTAATTTTGATTTAAGTTTCTTTGTTGAATTTATCGCGTTTCGTTTGGATTATTACATTTGTTTGGTTTTGTGTTTTAGTTATTGGATATGTTTTGGATTTTTTATTCATGAAGCATTGAATTATTTTTTTGGATACCGTTTATAATAATTCATGAAAGTCGGTTTCGGTAATATTTTGGTTCGGTACTAGTTTTTTGGGTCCGACCCTAAATACGCTCAAGTTTCATTTTAATTTCAGTTTTTATTTAGTTCTTATACTTTTCATATTAAACTTTAATCTTTTCTTACAATACTTTTCACTTGGACATTTAATCGAACACTTGGCGTGCAAACATTTTGACATCATATATTTTACTAACCATTATAATCAAACATAACCCATCAAGTTCATAATAATCATACACTACCTATTAATCAAGAAACCTAACCAAATTTATACACAACACAAAGAATCGAAAACAATTAAACATTCTTGATTCACATGACTACCTTTATTTCTAACATCCAATGTGAAGCCGTATCTTAGAGTGGAATGTCAATGGAGCACATCTTGATTCACTGCAGAAATCTAACTACAGCTGATCGAATGAAACATTAATGATGTGATTGTAGGTTTGAGAAACAGAGAAAGATATAAACATCAATTCAGGTTCGGTTCTCCTACCCGAGAACCATGGAACCGAACTGATGGAGAACCGGAACCGAGGTATTAGATAGGGTATTGTTTTCGGGTATCAGTTTATACTGTTTTCGGGTATCGGGTCGGTTCGGTTCCTAATCGGGTCGGTTCTTGGCATTTGCTCACCACTTTAGAGCATTCACATCCATTCCATTAAATTCTTTGTGTGGAGTTTTTATAATATAAAGAGTATAAAGAGTGGTTGTGAGTGGAGGAGAGAGAAAATGTTACTGTTCATCTGCATATTTAGGGGGACACTGTGCACCCTCTATAATTTTTTAATATATTTTGAAAGTGGTTGTGTATGGAGGAGAGAGAAAAGGTAATGATAAAGGTATAAATAAATATTATATAATTGAAAAGGAGGGAGAAAATGTAGTGTTTTTTTAGTGTAATTTAGGGTGAAAATATGATGGAATGGATGTGAATGCTCTTAAGCAAGGCTAAAGTGAGTCTCCTGCGCTAAGCAGGAGTAGGTCTTTGGTCAGTGTGCCCACAAAGTAAGGGAGGTTAAGACTTTTCTTACATAGACGCAAGTTTCACTTCAAGCTAATGCATAATTAAGAGAGACTTTCACTATGCTAAAGTGCAGTGGGCTAGCTTTAGTTTGCCTGGTCTGGTATCTTGAGCTCCCTTAATAACTTTTTTTATGATTAATTTAGTGAAACGAAGGTAGTTAAGAGGAGCTTTGTAACTCCAAAATCTAAATTCCCTGTCCCCTTTTCTTTGTATATAATATGTTTATCAATCCAATGACCTCGTTATCAACACAGCCGACACTAAGGTGAGCGGGGAGGACCAACGGCCAGGGCACATTAAAAAAATATTATATATATTTAAAAAAATAGAAAACCCATATAAAACATAAACTTATATTTTAGGCCCATTTAAAACTATGAATCTCAAAATTTATAACTTAAGCTCGTTAGGTATTAGCCCAATACCCATTTTGGTTTCAAATTAATAATAATCATAATAATAATAACATCAACGAGTGGCAAAATAAGTTTACATTATCTATTTCGTTAAGGCCTGAGGGGCACCTATTTTCCGGGCTTGGACAGAGAACCTAAATTCTCATGTTCGGCCCCTGGTTATCAGTTTGAACTTGAAAAGTTTTTATTACAGAGGAGGTAAAAGGGGAAAAAACACGAAACCTAGTTAGAGCACAAAACAAAAACCAAATTGAAACCAATCGAGTTCCCACCTGCCACAACGTGCGGGATTAATCACACTAGTATAAATAAAATGACCACTGATGTTACAGGTTTCGAAAACAAGGGGGTATTTCTGTGAGTTTTAAAATGGGAGAATAAAATTTGCAGCTTTAACAAAACCATAAGAACAAATCGTGAACTTTACACTAATTAGAAGAAAAAGGGTATAATATGAGCTAACTCTTACCTTTTCACAGTTCCAACCACAATTTGCACATTGGCTTGGAATTATTGGAGTATAACTTGCAAATTCGTTTTGTAGAAAACAACTAAACAAGTTAAACTGCTTGATTGACTAGAACAAACTAAAGTTGTGAGTAAAACATGTCTTCTCGAAGCCAATGACAAGAGAGGCACGAAAAATTTCCTTTTTTTGGTCGTTAGTTATTCTAGTTGAGTGTTCGTTGTACTCTGTTTGTTTGTTGACAGCCTTCAAATGATAGGCTAACACGTGGCATCTCTTCTTCATTAGCGAGACTTCATCAATCTTCACTAGAGGTAACTTGCTTCAGTGGTAAGTTCCCTTGATCTTCATCCAATTGACATCATAGGCTAGTTCCATAATCCTCATTAGTGGTAACTTACCATCAGAGGTAATCTCCATTAATTCTTCATCAATTATAAGTTCCTTGATTTTTTTTTTGAACGGCAAATTTGGATCACTGACGGACCACTGGAGTATCATCGTGCCACCAGCGGAACCACCCGATCATATCCATCTCCACTAGGCATAATGCCTATACACCAATTCAGGAGGAAACGCAATAAATATGGGAAAACCCCCTTTGTGGGAATCGAACCCAAGACCTATTGGTCCCAAAGTCTTATCCCACCACCAAGATGCCTTGAAATTGACAGCCTAAAAAACAACGAATAAATATCTAGTTAAAAAATCCAGCCGTTTTTTACAACCAAGCGAAATTAATTAAAAATGCTTAATTGGGGAAAACATTGACTTCAAAATCGGAGCTCTAGATGACGAAATTGGGTCCCTGAGAGTTGGGAAAACTCACCTATAGCATTTGTCCACACGTGTGGCTTGTTGAGACATTTGTCCATTACTTATCCTCGTATAACTTCAATTTGTCTAGTTGCACCAAATACGAATCTGCAGTCTGCTAGATCATGGATTAGCTCCGTATCCCTATCACTTAATAATAATAATAATAATCTTTGGATTGATCCAATCCGATCCAGTTTGAACGACTCCAACAACTACTAGTAACCATGTTAATTAGTCAAAGTTTTGGTTAAGTTAAAGAATGAGAAATTGCTAAATATTTGAGTTGCATACCACTGAGATGCAGGAAAGACTCGCGAGAGTTTTGTTCCAAGTTACATGAAGCTTATCTTGAATTTGTTTCTCATGTTTGCTGCTTCTTTGATTTCTTATTCAACCATATCTTGAATCTCAGGATGTTTCAAGAGCATGTAAATGAACCAAATAATGGAAATAGATGTAGCCTCCTTTCCACCAATTATGAAGTATTTTGGATGTGTGTTGTTGATTTGCAGAATATCTTCTTTCTTCAACTGCAATTAAAAAACTTCAAGGGTCAAACATTACACTTTGATATTAATGGCCTAACCCATTAACGGATATAACTCTTTTATACGTTAATATTTTTTTTTAAAATTACACGGTATTAACGAGCATTTCATTCTCTTTAATTCGAGCACCCCGTTGCTATAGTTTCCTTAAAACAATTACAGGATTTTGAATACCCGTTAGTTCATTACGTGATTTTGAATACCCAGCACATGACTACGTGATTTTGAATACCCAGCACATGACTACGTGATTTTGAATACCCAGCACATGACTACGTGATTTTGAATACCTATTACGTGATTACACATTCAGTATAAATCCACTACGTGATTACACGTTCAATATGATTAAAAAAAATATTAACGTACGAAAAACTTATAGCCATTTGAAAATCAAGGGGGAAGGAGTTCAAGTGGAAAAGGACTAGAATACCCTTTTGTTATTTGTTTCTTTAATTGTTTGTATCTCATATTTACGAAAATGCCACTGGATTACTTTGAGCCATAGATCTTAAAAAGATCGATGGCTTAAATACTCACGTATGCTTCATACAAGACTCGTCTTGTATAGAAGCCAACCTCTATTTATTTTATATTCAATTCAATTATATACAACAAATAAGCTATGGTCTCAACCAAATAATATGTGTGTGTAATATAATTATGTGATCTTTTAGGCAAAAATATATATATTAGGAGGGGGAACCTTATTTACATTTGACCCCAAAACTTACAAAAGAATAGGAACAGCCATACAAGTGGTTCTAAAGTTATTAAAACATAATCAAAACACATGTTACTTTCTAAACACTCCTTTAGAAAAAGTTTAGACGACTATTCTAAATAGTATATTTTTTGTAATAATAGTTAAAACATTAATTGGCCATAAGGTCAAAAGAAAATTAAAATGTTTGTACCAGAGTCCAACACTCCAAGCCGCCTGAGTTCAACCCTACTAAAAAGTCAACAATATTATTAACCCGAACCTGTTTTGACTCGTTATCCAACCCACCAATAATTTTTATGGGAAAAAAGTATAAGCTTACCAGAAATGATCTTGTCCGATATTTGACAATTTCTTAAGACCTTCACTTTGAATATTGAATCCAGCTGATTTTCATGAATAAATCCTGTGTTATATCATGAATACTAATAATCAAAACCAGTTTGTTATATTATGGGGTAGTCAAATGCTGTTGACTTAAAGGGAACTTACACTTATGTCATCGACACTTTGTCTGTTATTAGCTGATTCATCAGTAATTATATGCGCGAGTGTTACTGCACTTTACTCAAGATACTTTCCCTGAAAAATCACACCTTGAGACTTTTCTCTGTTCTTGAATATGACCTGGTCAACTGTGAATGTTCCATCACCCAGAAGATCCTTTAGGATATGATCCTGCAAAAGTTTAGTTGTAATATATAAGTTATTCACAGACTTCATATCAAGTATTAATACAATTAATCAAATTAGCTATGAATGTTTTTTTTTATCATAACTCCACAGTAAACAAAATGCCTAAATTAATCAAACCAAATGCAGATCTAAACCCTAATTTGTATATTCCAACTTCTGAATGGGATTCAACTTTGTAATGGAGACTCGAAGTAACTTCAATCAAGTTTCATTATCTATTACTATAACACTTCCATAATTCCATCGGATAAACTAGCAACCAAAAAACAAAATTAACCGTACAATCACACAAATCAACTGATTAACAGAGGGTATTTAATAAACAAGTACCTCTAGTCTATATTTTAATGCAGGGGATATGAGAGATGAGTGGCCAGTAGTGGGAGCCTCTTCCTTCACACCTTTCTTTCAATTTTGGGCAATCAAGATATATACTCAAAGTCAAAAGTGAAGGTAACAGCGTCTCTGGTAGATCGTTCACCTTTGGACATCTGCTAATTCTGAGATGTTGAAGGGATGTGAGGTGTTGGAGCCCCGTTGAAACTGATTCCAGATTATCAAATTTCAATATGTACAGAGATGTAAGAGAAGAAGGGAAAAGGTGGGACAATTGACTGAAATTCCTCACATCAGGTTCACCATATAACATTAGGTCAACAAGGGAAGCTGGGAAATTCTGATTGCCCCATTCTGAGATGGGCTTTTTCAACCCCCCTGTTGTAAGCCTAACCAATTTGGGAGGCCAAAGCCCATGGGGAAAGGAAACATCAAGCATTGGACACTTAGTGATATCCATCTCTTTTAACATGGTGAGATTGGATAGCTGAAGGTCAGGAAATGACTCCAGATTTTCACAATTACTTATCCCCCAACTGATTAGATTTGGTAGCTGCAGGTCACCAAATGCCTTCATGTTTTTGCAACCTTCTATATACAAATGTGTGAGATTTGGCAGATGGAGGTTAGGAAATGACTCTATGCTTTCACAACCTGCTATTTCCAACCTGGTGAGGTTTGATAGCTCAAGGTCAGAAAATGTCTCTATGCTTTTACAACCATCTATACACAACGAGGTGAGATTTGATAGCTGATGAAGATCAGAAAATAACTCCATGTTTTCACAACCAGTTATTGACAAAGAGGTGAGGTGAGTGGAGTTACTCAATTGATTTATTGATCTTAGATCTCCACAACCAAGTATACTAAGTGACTTGAGATTCTGCCCTCCTCCACCTGTTGTTGTTGTTGCTCTTGGGAAGGAGACATCTCTAACTGAACTACACCATTCGATAGCTAAACTCTCAATGCTATTTGGACAACACAAACGCTCCATACTTTCACATGACTCTATATACAACATCCTAAGAGATGATAAGAGATCGCTCCCAGTGTTATCCTCATCCTCCTCTTTCTCTCCTAAACTCACCAATTTTTTACAATCCTTTACCTTCAATTCCTTTAAATTTACAAGAACTTTACTTGCCTCTGCATCTGATTCCCATAGGTATCTTATCTCATCACATTTTCGTATGCATAGCTCTTCAACCGCCCAGAAATTCACTATGACAGATCTCCACACCTCATCCGTAAGCCCTAAAATTGATTTTATTTCCAGTTTAGTGGTAGATGAAGCTGCTTTAACCAGACTTCTCAGCACACTTTCGCAACATCCCTCTATCCTTAAAACTCTTAGTGAAGGTAATGCTTCTAGTGAGACATCAATCAAATCGGGACATTCGATTATTTGAAGCTCTCGAAGGCATGGAAACATTACCTCGCTATTGGTTGACCATACCTTCCAACTAGACATATCTTCAAACCTTAGAATTTCAAGTGAAGGGAAGGTAACATCAGTAGTCCTACTTAACTCCAAACTGATGACTTTAACATCATCCATTCCTTGAATCAACAACTCCTTAAGTGAAGGTAACTGTCCAAGTGGCGGTAGAGATGTACATTTTCTACAACCCCATAGCGACACATGAACCAATTGATGAAAAGTGGGATCCGCGACCCAACATGGAAACTCTACTCCCCCGTAATACTCAACTTCAAAATGTTTCAACGTATCAGTGTGTGGCTTGAGCTCAGCAAGAACCTCCTTCTCAAGTGATCCTCTCTGTGAATCATTACCCCATTTCATCTTTAACTTAGTAAGCCTTTTTTGAGATAGGTTTGCCTCCCTTGCATGCATTGGGATTTGCACTTTCTGCAATCCTTCAATGGAAAGTTCCCCACGTAAATTCTCTAATCCCTTAAGCTTGGTTATTGCAAAGTCACCGTCTCCTCCAACGATGACCTTGGGGAGAGTTTGTAGGTTTTTTAACTCACCAATTCCCAAGGGCAGCTTCTTCAAATGCGGAGTATCCCTGATGTCAAAATGCCTCAATTTTTTGAGCTTTAGGAAGCTTTTAGGCAATGTACTCAAGCTCTCACAACCAAAAACGATCAATGTTTGTAAATTGTAAAGATTACCAACATTCTCAGGTAACTTTGAGATATTTGTTCGAGACAAATTAAGATACCTCAAGTGGTTCAAACTACAGATGGCATCCGGCACCTCACTTATGTTAAAACGCCTCAAAGAAAGAACCCGTAACAGTGGTAGCTGAGGAAGTAAGTCAACCAAAATTTTATTGGATATGTAAAGCGTGTTCCAGCTTTGTTCTACCCCAACATATACAGCTAACAGGGTTCTCAAACTTCTTGCTCTTTGAAATGCCTCAAACTTCTGGAAACCTACATAGTCCTCACGCATAAATGACATATGTCGGTACTTGCCTAAAGCTTCCTCTGCCATCTCCGTCTGATTGTCAAACCTCAAAAAATATTCTCCAGCAACAAATGTGGCCAAATCGTTCATGAGATCATGCATCACAAAAAACGATTCACCATTAGGTGCGGGTTGAAAAAAGGACCTTGATAGCAATTTCTCAAAATATTCCTGGCCCAACCGTTCTGGTGACTTGTCTGCAGTTGACTCGTTCAGATACCCTTCAGCTATCCATAATAATATCAACTCCTCCTTGTCAAACATAAAGTCCTTTGGGAACAAAGAGCAGTATGCAAACAAGCGCTTCAAATCAGCAGGAAGATCATGGTAGCTTAGCCTTAGGGCTGGAACAATTGCATCAGCATTTTCTAAATCCCATATCTTACTTTTCAACACGTCATCCCATTCTTCTCCCTCGGTTTTTGTTCTGAGTAATCTTCCAATTGCCTTTAAAGCTAAAGGCAAACTACCACACTTTTTCACGATACCTTTAGCTTGTGGTTTAAGTGTTTCATGTGAATCAAAGTTATCTACATCTAATGCATGTAGAGCTAACAAAGACAAAGCATCTTCATGCGACAAACTCTCGAGATTGTCTACATGATTAAAACCTATCTTTTTAAGCAGATCCTGCTGGCGCGTTGTCATGATTACCCTACTTCCAGCAGCCCCAGAATGAAATGGACGCACTAGTATTTCCCAATCATCATAGTTTTGATTCCACACATCATCAAGTGCTAGCAGAAATCGTTTGTCCTTAAATTGCTCTCTAAGAGCAATTTGAAGCTGATTTACATCTTTAAACTGTTTGTTTTCTGTAGCCACACATTCAAAGATGGTTTCACTTATTTTGAATACATCACACTCATCGGAAACACAAACCCAAGCCATGAGTTCAAAGTGATCTTTCACCTGCGTATCGTTATACAATATTCTAGCCAAAGTGGTCTTTCCCACTCCACCCAAACCAACTATCGGTAAGATACTAAAGTTTTCCTTAGATGATTCACCTACTAACAGCTGGTTGAGCAATTTCTTTTTCTCAACTTCTCTTCCAACAACATCACGTTCTGGCAAAGAGGTTTCGTTTCTTCTATTAGTATTAATTTTTGGCTTTTCACCTTTCACAATCAAACCAGGATTTTGTTTTTGTAGATGTTGTAACTTGGTGGTAATACTATCTAACTTGGGACTCAACCTATGGCTTAGTGAGAACTTTGTGCAGCAAGTTGGTATGAGTTTTCTTACCATGCTGGTGCTTGCTTCTGATTCTGGAGTCAGCTCACGATGCATAGCTTCAGTAGCCACCTCGTCAAGTACGTCATCGATATCGTAAGCCAGATGTTGGAGACTATTGAGCCATAGTCTGACAGATTCATCAGTTATTTCCTTGTGTGAGGCATCATTAAGCAGAGCTTGGATCTGGGACAACGTGCTCCCCAATTGCTTGAGCTCTGAGTGAATATTCTGGGAACGAGCATATTTCTTGAAGGCTTCATCGGCTAGCTTCTGAAAAATGACTTTGACGAGGGCAGCAGCAGCGGCTTCAGCCATTGTTAAGTAAGAGTGAAGATGTAAACTGGAAATTGGAATGAGAGTAGTTTTTGGTTTGGTTTGGTTTGTATGGTATGAATGAATGTAGGTAAATAAGATGAGTGGAGAGAAGATGGGAGTGGTCTGATTGGAGACAAGAATGAGTGGAGATAAGAAAGAGCATTCTTTTTAGTCATTCAACCAATTGCTTTTAATTGTTAATATTCCTTACTTTTCATAATGGAGAAATTGATTATTATTATTATTATTATTATTCATATGAACGTGTATCACTTTATATTAAGTTTTCGACACTAATTGCTTTTAATTGTTTTGCTTTTTGAAAAGAAGGATGCTTTTGCATAGTGGGCAATTATAGAAGGATGCTTTTGCATAGTGGGCAATTATTTTAAGTTCTATGATGTACAGTTGCCGACATTCAGTTTTACCAATTTCTTTGACTTATACATGAGCGAGCCTTCACAATGCATTGTGGATACAATTAATGAATAGCATCATCACATTTATAATATCATGACAGAGAGAGGCAACAGGGATCGTTGTTGGATGATGTTACATCCATCTTTGGAGAGATTGGTGGTCTTGAGGGTGTAACCGACTTAAATTCAAGCTGCAATGAAGATATATGATTCGAGAAAAATGAGCAAAAAGTTGTGTTATATAACCTGTTTATGGTTGTTCGTTAAGTTTTTCTTAATTGACTGTTTTTTTTATCCAAAACCCAAAGCCCTTAGTTTCAAGTCAGAGATTAATTTGACATTTACATGATGATTGTTACTAGAAAACACAATAATACGTTTTCAAATGTTTATTAATAAAAATAAATAGATTTGATTGGCATATAATTAAGAAATTGTTCTAATAAAACTAATATATATTGTAATATTTCTCTAAGTTTTTACAAGAATCTCAGCGATTTTTAATGAGCAAATATGAGACTTTGCAATTGAATTTTTTAAATTTGGAACGCTACAACAAAAACAAAGGGCAAATATATAACATGGTACATAAAAATTGCATTTCCTGATGATAGAAACCACACAATTTCTATCACATTAATATTAATAAGATTAAAAGTTAGTTTTAGCAAAATATAAGTAACCATTTTTATCAAATCTAAGGTTAGATAGTTACTCATTTGCTATATATGTATTTGACAATTCACGTTAGTTTTTCTTTTTCCTATTCCACAATCTAACTAATCCTTTAAGTTAATGAGGCATTCCACATCATCAACTACTTGATAAGTACGCATCAGCATCAACATCATCATCAACCGTGTGACATTTTTATTTTTTTCTGATGTGAAGTCAAGTCATAATTACTGGACATTTTTGTCACGACTAGGTGAAAAGATAAAAGAAAATAATCAAAGCAATAGATGCAAATCCATTAATGTAAACAATATCCGTAGAAAAAACTTTGATATCTTACGTTAGTTGAAAACTTGCTTTGATCTCTGCAACTTAGCATGTTAGTGATGTTACCTCTCTCTTGATGTTCTTGGTCCTCTTGGTCAACATATTTTAACATTTCCTTTGTAAGGAGCAGGTAGGTATATAGGTAGCGTTTGGTATGCAGGAATAAGAGGTGGAATGGAATGGACCATTGAGAGGGAATAAAGAAAAGAGTGTTTGGTTGGTCGATGGAATGTAATTGCCCATTCCAAAATGCATTCCATTCCCTCAAAATCATTTCATCCCTCCCCCTGTTTTTTTTCCTTTCCATTCACTCTTCACCCTTCATTGACAACACAACAACTCACTACCGTTGCCACCACCCACCACCCACCACCACTGTCATCCGCCGTCGTCACCCGCCTTCGCCGCCACCCGCCATCGCCGTCCCCCGCCACCGTCGTTGCCGCCACCCACCTCCATCCCCGCCACCGCCACCGCCACCATCCACCATCGTCGTTGCCACCTCCGATCACCGCCACCACCCACCTTCGATCATCGCCGCCACATCGTCGCTGCCACCTCCGATCACCGCCGCCATCGCCACCCACCTCCGTCATCGCTATTAACCACCACCACGCACCGCCACCACCTGCCACCACCGTCGCCACCGCTACCACCTCTGGCCACCGCTGCCACCCACCTTCACCGTCACCCACTACCACCACCGTTGTCACCACCCGTCGCCGTCTCCACTCGCCGCCGTCTCCACCCACCACCACCGCCGCCGCTACAACTGCCACCTATCACCACCCACAATCGCCGCCCATCATTGACCACCACCATCTGATTTTATTCCTTAGTCTTTTCTCGCATACCAAACAACAAAAAGTAATGGTTTATTCCATTCTCACATGGTAACCAAACAAGACATGGAATGGTAATAATCAGTTCCATTACCTCATCCATTCCATTACCTCGTCCATTCCATTCCCTCGTCCATTCCATTACCCCATACCAAACAGACAGTTGTCAGCCACATAACAACTTGGTTAGTACTTTTTAATATTTATAATTTTAACAATTCTTTTGTAAGGAGTAGGTATATATAGATGTCCCACATAACAACTTGGTTAGTGTTTTTTAATTTTCTTATCATATTTTAGGGATTGTATTATATTGTTCATGTCAAGTTGCCAACACTTGAAAATGTTGTTCTATTGTTGTGTAGTGATTGTATTATTATTCACTAGGTTACAATCATTAAGTAATGACAAATGTTGTTTAAAGAGCAGAAGAAAGTAGTTGCCAAGGAGGTCTATCTATAATAATCTCATAGTAACCAGTACCCAGGTCGCTTCTATAATACTTAATCATCAATTCTTTAGAAGGCTTTTTAACTATTTTTACATCGTGTAATTTAAACATTAAACGTTGTAAAACTATTTACATAACCACGGCCGAGAATGTTAAAAAAATATTGGGCCACATGCGAGACAAAAGAATCCCCTCCCTAACAATGTGATTTGGTAAGAAAGTCTCAACCAACTTCAACTCCAAATAAAGTTCATTAGCATCAATAACCGCTTCTTATCTATATTTCGTGTATCATAATTATCAATGTTCATATTGGGAATGCAAAACCCGAATTAGCATCCATTAAAAACAATAATTCCTAGTTTTATGTTACAAATAAATTAATACACATAACATTAGTTTAAACACCCTTCAGACAAGAAAAAATAACTAACACTTGAATAGGGGTGCAAATGAGCCGAGCGGTTCATGAGTTACTCCAGATCGGCTCAAGAAAAAGCTGGAAGACGAGCCAAGCCTTATCGAGACCGAGCCGAGCTTGAGTGTGACACCCCGTGAAAACATTGAACATACTAGCTTGTCAGTGGCTGCGCTCTAAATTTCGGGACAAAATTTCTTGAATTTAATTATGTGAATTTAATTGTGTGACACTTCGGGTTATCCTGCACACCTTGTTTTTTGATGTAATTATGTGAATTTAATTAAATGTTATCTAATTGAGAATTTTGTGAATTTAATGTGTCTTATGTGATAAATACTTGGATCATTGTTATTATCCTTATTAATCAGCCGAACCATTAAAGTGTGCCCAAGTTGCATGTCACACCCCAACCGATGGCGGAATCATCGGGGCGTGGCACTGAGCGAAATAGATTGTTCAAGAGAATCCATAACAACTATTAAATGACAATATTTATAAGGTTTAATATCTCATACTATTAAACAAATAAAGTAAAACAGTCATTAGAGATATCCAGTCTCAAAAACAAATTCCATTCCGACAACTCAGATTTTATTTGGTGAGTTTCTAGACTTCCTAACTTGTTTGCAGCATAACATCCAATCAACCTGTCACATACGTTAAAATAAAAGTCAATACATAAAGTAAAGGTGAGTACACAAGTTTGCATAGTAATAGTATAAAAAGCGTTTACGCATAACCAGCATGTAATACGTAACGGACGAAGCATGTAACTGCCAACAATGATACAGCTTAACCACGAGACTGCGATGTAGACTATGCGCGACACATGTTCACCGGAACGAACACATGAAGTAAAGTAATGTGATCCCTAGCAACCCCTGTCATACAGGTGCTGAGTCCAAACTATAGTACTATCATTGCTAGAGGCGGTCTAGTGTAACACTGTATAAGCATAGTAACAAGCATTCAACAAATCACGTATAACATGCGGAAGCGGTCAGCGTTTATAAAGTGTTTGCGTTGTGTGATGTGTTTTGATAGAGAACGTATGTAACACCCAAAAGTGCATTTAACGAAAATGGGTTCAAGTATACACACAGTGTGTGTTTAGCAAGTAAACACAATCTGGATTGGATTGAAGGGAGCGCCGGATCAGCCTACGTACGGGAACAGAAGCATAAGTCATCCAAGCACTGACACGGTCGAAATTAGAGTGTCGAGTGGGGTAAAAGTGAGTTAAGTGTTCAACAGTCTGTCCGAGCGGATGGGTCTAGTCCATCCGGGCGGATGGGTTCCATCAGGACAGATGGTCATCCGGACGGATGGCCATTCGAACGGTTAGTCTGTTAAAATTTTTCGAAGTTTTGACTAAAAAGGTTTTAACAGTCGTGGCAACAAAAATTAAACAACAGAAATTGTCAGGGTCAGGTCATCCGGACGGATGGTCTGTGGTTGAATTTTTGTAAAACTTTTCTCAAACAATGGTTTTGGTTAACGGAGACGGACATGTTGACGGATTCTAACAACGGAAAACATCAAGCCCAGTCCATTCGGATGGATGGGTTTGATGTCCTGTTCTTGATGAAGGTTTAGTCGGTCCATCTCTTTGGTGGAAATCAGTTTTCGAGCCGGCTTTTGACTATGGAAAAAGTCGAGAGTCTGAGAGGGTCCTGATTCCTCCAATATCGGGTCTGCTTCTTGTAAGCAACCGATTACTTTATCCAAATCATCAACACTTTCACAATAAGATACAACCAAAAGCAAACAACCACACAACCGATCATCGGGACGAATACCCTTTCTAAGAGACGTCTACGAAGACCATGGTAGTCTTCTACGTGGGCCGCGACAGCTAGGAGATCAGGCAGAAACCCTAGCATGCCACGTGTCGGCTTCGTGGCAAGTCTACCCAGTGATTGGTTAAGGCTAGGGCCTACGTACCCTATGTCGTGGGCCGCAAAGGCTAAGCATTCGGCTTACGCGGGGCGCGAGAAAGGGTCTGGTCAGCCCTATAAATTGAGTCGACGAGCACAGTTCACAAATCGATCAGTCTTTCAATCTCTCTCTCAAATTTCTACATAGTATACATAATTTCCGGGCATAATACCCCCCTAAATAACGAAGTTCTGCCTCGTTGTAAGTATCATAACCCCCGGTTACGTATTAGATACGCTGCCCTAAATAACGAAGTTCGGCCTCGTTGTGAGACACATTTCATGCATCCTAACTATCATTTAACATTGTATTACACATGTGAACCGTATACACGAGTACCACACATGTGTGACACATTACACGCATCCTAACTATCATTTAACATTATATTTGCACATGTGAACCATATACATGAGTATCATACATGTGTGTCACGTTACACGCATCCTAAATATCATTCAACATTGTACTACACATGTGAACCGTATACACGAGTATCACATATGTGATACACATTACACGCATCCTAAATATCATTCGACGTTGTACTATACATGTGAATCGTATACACGAGTATCACACATGTGAGACACATTTCACGCATCCTAACTATCATTCAACATTGTAGTCATGAATCTCACACATATATCACATATTTGGGCGACTATATGTGTCTAAATCAATATCAGTATATTACAGATGACAAACGTCAATTATCATCCACAATTAACGACTTAAACATGAAATGTGCAACGATTTAACCAATTTTGTATATAATAACAGTGATCGGTGCGAACATAGTTATAATGGATGTGTTGTGTGAGTGATACATCAAAATGTGTGATGATTTTTAGGCAAATTAACGTGATACGAGTTCGTACCTGGTAGATCTTCGATATTTTTGCCGATTTGATGGATCAATTTGTAGTGATCTCCGTTTGTATGAAACCGTAGGATGTCGCCAAGAGAGATGGAGAATTCCTTTTTTTCTCAGGTCTGAACGAATGTTGGTGAGAATAGGCGGTGTAATTTTTTTACTTGTATATTTCCCAAACTACCCACCCGTGTATAAATTAAAGCTAATTGTCCATGATTTATATACTGAATTATATCAGCCGTTGATCTTGTTTGATCAATGGTTGTTTTTTAGTTGTCTTATTAAAACTAGTTTTCTCATGATCCATCCCATATATATATATATATATATATATATATATATATATATATATATATATATATATATATATATATATATATATAGGATTAGGTTCAAACGTGAACAAAATCCCAAGAGTGATTTGCGTGAACTGATCTGGGCCCTTGATTTTTATGATCTTGAGATTAAAGTGAGTGGTATGATGGTAATTATTTGGTTAATTTTTTCCATTTAATTAAATACAAAAAGGGTATATGTGTAATTTCAATCTTAAATTGATTGCATAAATCTCTCACAAATCAAGTAATCAATTATCCTCTTAAATTGATTGCATAAATCTCTCACAAATCAAATCAAGGATTAGGAAAGATGTAACTTAATTCAATTTTTAAAATAATTATTTGTTTAAATGCGATGTACACATGTGTATTCTGATTTTTCCCTCTTTTTAATGCGATGTACACATGTGTATATCGTCTGTTTTTGTGATATCTCAAAAAGTTTTTTGTATTGAATGTTGATGTACACCTGTGAATTACTGTACACATATGTACGATGCTGAGTACACATGTGTACTGTTCTATTTATATCCAAGTACACATGTGTATACCATTGAAATATGAAGGTTACGTGGATCTTAAAAATCAAAATTTGAATTCTGGTGATGAAATCTGATATAAAAATTAAAATTGAAATCTGGTGATTTGTTGCTTGTTTTGATAATTATCTTATTAATAAATAAACATAATGTGGATAATGAATTTAAATTAGGAAAGATGTAACTTAATTCAATTATTAAAATAATGATTTAAATCTATTTTTATATAATTACAATCCTACCCTTAACAACTAAAAAGGAAATCAAGGGTCCATATATGTTCACGCAGTTCACTCCTGAAGGTTGTTCACGTTGGAACCCTACCCTATATATATATATATATATATATATATATATATGTAACTGCAGTTCCTGCCGGGTAACTGTCGCTTATCATTTCTGGTCAACCAAAGCAGAAGTCCAAGTTAAAGTCAACCATAACGAAGAATTCAAGACCACATGAAGACCTGCATTGATCAAGGGGGAGTTTGTTAATGCACTTTTGGGTGATAAGTGCAAGGCTTCCAACATTTAGGGTCACTATTGAACAAGTGTCTAAACTTAGTCCCAACAAGTTCCTAGGGAGAATTTGTCCCTAAGAAGTTCCTAGGGACAACTTGTCCAAGGTTTGGAAGGGTTTTTGTTTGGTCAGAGTTTTATGTAAAGTTTGGTCCCAAGAAGTTCCTAGGGACAATTTGTCCCAAGAAGTTCCTAGGGAGAACTTTTGTCTGAGTTTTGGTGTAGAATTGGTTTGTCCGAGGTTTAGTCCCTAGCCTATATATATGTGTGTATTGTGTAGATTAGGGCAACGATTTAGAAAAAGCTTTGTGCAACTCTTGCAGCTGGGTGCTCCTCTCCCAACTTGTTCCTCCTGTGTGTGAATTCTAGAGAGAGAGAGAGACTATGTGTTAGTGAGAGAAAGCTAGGGTTTAGATCTTTGTGATCTAAACCAGCTTGTAGATGATGTATACTCCTTTGGTTGTGTAATCTGTGATGACTGATTCATAATAAAGAGTTCATCTTCTACATCTTTCTATCATGTTCTTCATATTTTGTTCTTTATGTCTTGAATCAAGTGCAATGTTTGATGTTCGTCATCGATCCGGTTCTTTCACAGTGGTATCAGAGCAATGTTTGATGTTCGTCATCGATCCGGTGATAAGTGCAAGGCTTCCAACATTTAGGGTCTTTATTGAACAATGTCCAAACTTAGTCCCTAAGAAGTTCCTAGGGAGAGTTTGTCCCTAAGAAGTTCATAGGGACAACTTGTCCAAGGTTTGGAAGAGTTTTTGTTAGTCAGAGTTTTGTATAGTTTAGACTTTGTCTGAGTTTTGTGGCAAAAACTCTGTGTTTGCTTTGTGCTCTATGTTTTGTCCGGGCATTCTAGTTAGTCTTGAAAGTCCGGGTTTCACCTTGTATATATACTTTAATATGGAATAGACAAGGTAACGATTTCTGTGTGAATTTCTGTGCCCTAATCATTGTGTTTTGTCTGGCGGCGCTTTGTGTGAGTGACGTCATTCATCTTCTTCAAGAATACTCAGTGTATTCTTGATTTCTCTCTCAAATCCTTGCTTTCTGGTGTTTCATCTACAGTGGTTGATCATCAGGTGGATTCCGCACACCTGTTGGTTGCTTTAGCTGAGTGAGATCTTGGATTAGGAGGCCTTACAAGTGGTATCAGAGTAGTGTGCTCATACTACTGTAGGTGTTCTTAGTTTGAAGGTTTTGGTGAGATTAGTTCATACTTTGATTGGGTTTAGTGAGATTTTAGTGAGTTTTTGTGTGTTATTCATGATTCTTCATTCATTTCTAGTGTTTGGATGATGGATTTTGAGTAGTTTAGTGAGTTTTTAGTGTTTTCTTCATCTGGGTTTTACAGGGGCTTTTGTTCTTGTTCATACAGAGCTTTGAAGGAGATAAAGATTCTGAGTTTTGATCTTTGGAAGCTTGGTCCGTGGTTTACACTTTGTGTTTGTGTCTCCGGGGTATTATTGAACCAGTGTGTAGTCACATTGGGGAGATACTCCGAAGATTGGCTCCTTCTGAGTTTTGAGACTCGTCTGAGTTTCAAATCAGTCTGAGTTTTGTCCTTGTCCGAGTTTTTCCTTATTAAGTTGTTAAGAGTCTGAGTTTCCTTTCTAAAGTCTCTTGTCCGAATTTCTTATTTGAGTCCGAGTTTTAGTTTGTTTAAGTTGAGTCCAAGTTTTATTAGATATTATCAAGTCTGAGTTTATTTCTTAGCTATTTAGTCCGAGTTTTAGTAGTGTTAAAGTTGTCCGAGTCCGAGTTTGTTTAATGCTTTGAGTCCGAATTTTTTAAATTGTTAAGTCCGAGTGTTACTTGATATATAAGTCCGAGCTTTTTAGTCCTTAGTCCGAGTCAAAGTCTAGTCTTTGGTCCGAGTTTATCAGTTATTGTTGAGTCCGAGTTTGGTTAGTAGTCAGCATATAGTCCGAGTTTTTAAATACAAAGTCCGAATTTTTCCTTTTAAATATGTTGTCCGAGTTTGAAGTCTATTTTTATTTTTATTTTAAGTTTCATTTAGTCCGAGTTCTTTTGAATTCATTTGAGTCTGAGTTTTAGAGTCTTTAGTCCGAGTTTGAATTAATATATATAGCCCGAGTTTTACTTTTAAGATAAGCTTGGAGTCCGAGTTTCTTTATTGTGATTGAGTCCGAGTTTATTATAGATACTCTTGTCCGAGTTTAGTAAGTATATTAGAGTCCGAATTTCCTTGATATAGTTTAGTCCGAGTTCTTTAATATATTATAAAGTCCGATTTTTTTTCAATCTGTCCGAACTTTTTCAATCAGTTAGGGTGTCTGAGTTTAAATTTTCTAACAGTGTTGTGTCTGAGCTCTGTTGTCTGTGTTCAATTTCAGGTTTCTGTGATCCGGGGTACACACTCTGACTATAGCTCACTTCACTGCTTGGAAGTTCTCTGTTGTTTCCTAAAAATGGCAAACAACAATCTGACTACAATGGTGCAAAACCTCAAGCACAATGCTGAGGTAGGAAGTAACGACAAACCTCCTTTGTTGGTCAACGAACTTGATTTTCCTGAGTGGAAGGAGCGTTTTGAAAGATATGTACGAGCAAAAGACATCAAGATCTGGTTGTGTATCGTTAAAGGATGTGGAGCTACTCCAGTACGTACGTTGACGATTGATACGTACTTGGCACTTACTGACGATCAGAAGAAGTTTTATGACTGTGAAGAGAAAGCTATGTCAATGATAACGATGGCAATGACTCAGTCTATACTTCATACGTTCCGTAAGAGAAATAGCTCAAAGGAATTGTGGGATAGTATGATCCAGCGATATGAAGGAAACGAAATGTACAAGAAACGACGTCTCGAACGCTTGAAGACTCAATTCGTTGTGTTCAAGGCGTTGAAGAATGAATCATTTGATGACACTGTGAATCGATTTTATCATCTGCTGAGCGAACTTGATAGAAGTAAAGAGGGTATCTACACTGAATTCGAGAAGGTTGAGAAGTTTCTGAATTGTCTTTCGAGAGAATGGAATATGTACACCGCTTTGATCAGAGAGGGTGTTCTCTACGAAGAGTTTACCTTGGAAGAAGCTGTTCAGAAGCTAGAAGCTGAGGGGTTACGCTTGGAATATGGAAGATCAAGCATCTGATTTCGAGAAGATCCAAGATCCTCAGTTATATAAGGCTTCGAAACCAACAGATAAGGGTAGTAATGGTGGTGTCGGTGTTGCTTTGTATTCGGAGAATGAAGGTCATGCAAGTGAACACGCCTTCATAAGCAACACAGTCAGTTCAAGTGGAACAACCAATTCAAATCAAGGGATGTACTCTTCTAGCAGCACTCAGAAATCTCAAGGAACAAGTGTGAACATTCCTAAGATAGATGCAAGCGGTTTGAAGTTGATTGAAGAAAATATAGGTCTGTTGGCGTCCTTCATGACTTCATACGAGAATTTCTGTCTTGGGAAACTCGTTGAACCGTCAAGTCTCGATGAAGACTTCGATCAGATAGATCAAGACGAAATGGAAGAACTTGATCTACAGCTCAATATGGCATTGTTAGTCCGTAGAGCGAAGAAGTTTCTGTTGAAGACAGGTAGAAAGTTCATAGGAGGTCAGACAAAGACTCGAATGGGGGTCGACATGTCAAAGGTAAAGTGTTACAACTGCGGGATCTACGGGCATTTCGCACGTGATTGTCGAAAGCCGAAAATGGAAAGATCTGACAACAATTCCCGAGGAAATAATTCAAGACCTCACAACAATTCATCAGCTGGTACCTCCAACTCAAGTGCTCGTTCAAGTGGGTCTGAAAATCTTACACCTTCGACAAACAATGCTATGGTGGCTCAACCTCTACAAAATGTGACTGAGCCTTATGACTGGGGTTGTGCTTTGGAAGACATCTCAGGAGCTATTGTGTCACAAGATTTTATAGCTGAAATTGTGAACGAAGAAGTGTATGAAGAGGTTGTTGAAGAGACAAGCATTGAGGAGCTTGAAGTTGTGGCTGAAGTTCTTGGGGAAGAGTTGGATTCGGGGAATGTTACTGAGAATGAAAGTCCTTCGATCGAAGAGACTGTTGAGAAGCCTAGCAAGACAGAAGATGGAGAAAAAGGAGAACGCTTTGAATTCAACATCTCCACAGCTGAAATGCAGCAATTTGCGGATGCAGAAGCTAAAAGGTTGGAAGAAAATTCCGTAGAAAACGAGGCTTGTGCATTCATGGCTGGCATTGAGGTAAAATCATCTTCTGTAGATAAGCGATGTGCTAGATGTGTTGAGTTTGTGACTAAGATTGATAGATATGCACTTCATAACACAAACTTAATTGCAGATTTAGAAAAATCCAGAGAACTCATTGCTGTTTTATCTAATTCGGATAAAGAACACCGAATTAAGATAAAAGCACTGAAAAATGATATCTCTGAATTTGAGAGACTTGTGGCTGTGGGTAATCTTAGAAATCAGGAATTAAAATCTGAACTTGAAATGAATCAAAATTGTGTTTTGGAAAAGAACAAAATCATTTTGGAAAAAGATAATCTGATTTTAGATTTGCAACGAAAGATCGAAAAATTCAGGGATTCATCCGAAGTGATGAACTTCTGTATTAATAGCCAACGTCTCAAAGAATCTGAGGAAGAAATGTTCGGTGTTGGTTATAATAAGGTGCCTCCACCGGTAAACCATAATTATACATCAATGCCAAGCATCGATCCTGAATTGGCAAACTTTGTGCCAACGACCCCTCTGACAGTTGAACCACAAAGTGAGTCAGAATCTGAACCAGATGAAGTCACTGACTCAGATCAGTCGAAGAAGAGTGGAATTTCAAAGAAAAATGAGGTGAACCTTGAAAATATTGAAAATTTGATAAGCAACAAGATTTTAGAAATTTTCAATCAAGTTCAAAATGAGAAGTCAAAACCTAAGTCACGTGGGAAAACTAAAAAGACTTTGAAAAATATCCCTAAAACTGAGTTTGTTAAAGGGGAGGATTTTGTCAAAGAAGAAGTAAAAATCGAAACAGGTTCCAACTCTCAGTTTGTGAACCAAATTTTGAAAAATTCCACCAACGCCTCTTCATCTTCGACCGATCATGAGGAACGTCCGAAGAACGCTGCGAAAATTCGCAAATGCTACATGTGTCGTGGGAAAGGACACTTAGCAGCAGACTGTCCAGATGACAGGGGTAAATCACTTGTTGATCCTGATCAAAAGAAACCTTTTGTTGAAAAACCACAAAATGAATCAGTTAATGTGGAGAAGAAAAATGGTAAAAATCAGAAGGTTGAGAAAAACAAAGTGATTAAACAAGAAGTAAAACCAGTTGTTAAACCGAATGTTAAATCACAACAAAATCAGGATCAAGAGGAGAAACCCACTGTTATTAACCGTGGGGACAGATCAGAAAACGTCCCTCAAAGACATGATACTCGTGAGAAAACCCCTCACAGACGACAAAATCATGTCACCTTTCAAGGAGTTGAGAATGACAATCGTTCTGGAGGTTCGAACAACAACTATGCTAGACCTCATGCACAAAACAGATTCGTGAATGATCGAAATGGGTCACCCCCCCCCCCCGATTTCCAAATCAAAGACCGCATTCGGATAATCATCCACGATCATTCTCAAGACACGAAGATGCTCCTATATTTGGTAGGAATTTTGAGCAACCCAGGAATCAAAATTACAATTACCAAAACTATGGAAGCCGAGGGTATGGAAACTCTGGTTATACCAACAGATCGTCAACTCCGTACAATCCACGATTTGCGGGGACTCATTCCAACAATTTCCGAAATGGAAATGGTGGACACAGAGGCGATGATGGTTATTTCAAAGAGTTTTCTTATGTTGACGAATCAGGACGACCCAAGACCATCATGGCTTGGGTCCCACACTCTAACTAAATTTTTGTTGGGGAGTGTAGGAGCAGCTGAAGAGGGCTATCTATATTTGGTATATCGATAGTGGCTGTTCCAGACACATGACAGGAAATAAAGAATTATTGAACAACTTTAAACAAATTCGTGGTGGTTATGTGAATTTTGCCGGTGAAAAGGGTGGTTACATCACCGGTGAAGGCTCTGTGTCAAATGGAAAAATCACGCTGCACAAAGTGAACTACGTTGAAGAACTGAAGCATAACTTGATGTCGGTTTCTCAAATCTGTGATAACAAGTACACGATGTTGTTCACTGATAAAGCTTGCTTCGTCTTGCGTCCGGGTTTTGTTGTTCCTGAAGATTGGATCGTTATGAGGGCTCCAAGGGTGAATAACACATATGTCATGGACATGCGCCCATTGGTTAACTCATCTGCTCCAGTGACTTGTCTACTTTCAAAGGCGACTGAAGATCAATCGTATCTCTGGCATAGGAGAATGGGCCACGTGCATCTGCGAAAAATGAACCACTTAGTGAAAAACAACTTGGTGTTGGGTGTTCCTTTACGTAGTTTCAATATGCACAACAAATGTGAATCATGTGAAAAAGGAAAAATCAAACAAAAGCCTCATAAACCGAAAACAGTTAACTCAATCCAAAAACCACTTGAATTGCTTCACATGGATCTTTTCGGCCCGATCCATGTTGCTAGCATTGGTGGTATGTCTTATTGCTTAGTTGTCACTGACGATTTCTCACGTTACTCATGGGTATTTTTCTTAAAAACAAAGGATCAAACCGCTGGTATTTTAAGAGATTTATTCAAACAACTTGAGAAAAATTATTCACTTCATATTAAGAAAATCCGAAGTGACAACGACACTGAGTTTAAGAATCAGTATATGGATGAGTTATGTCGGGAAATGGGAATAATTCATCAGTTCAGCGCTCCATATGTTCCTCAACAGAACGGAGTTGCAGAACGGAAGAATCGTACCCTGATTGAGGCGGCCCGCACTATGCTTTCTGAATCAAAATTACCAATTTTCTTCTGGGCCGAGGCTGTGAACACTGCATGTTATGTGTTAAATCATGTGCTTACTGTCAAAAGAGAAGATAAAACATGTTATGAATTACTTGAAAACCGGAAGCCGAACTTATCTGGTTTTCAGCCTTTTGGGATTAAGTGTGTTATCAAACGCACCAAAGATACTCCGAAAATGGGGGAAGTTGGTGAAATTGGGTTCTTTTTGGGTTATGCCAATGGAACTCCAAACAAACGCGTTTATAACATCAAGAAGCGAACAGTGGAGATCGTGTTTAATATAACTCCTTTGAGTTTCGATCCTCCACCGTCCGAATTCGGTCCCAAAAGCGGTTATGATTATGATAAATTATTTGATTCGTTTGATCTTCCTGATGTTTCAGAAGAAGATTCGGAGGTTGTATACACACATCTTGTGAACAAAGATGAAGTGGATGCGAGCTGGAGAGCAAGTATTCCTACTAATGTGTCTTCGAGTGTTCCAGTCGCTGATTCTTCGACCGTAAATGACGTTGTTGCTGAGCAGATCCCCAATGCAAATGCTCAAACTACAAGTGGAGATCTATACGTTGACTTTTCAGCATATCCAAATGTTGATGCATCTTCTGGTAATGGTGGAGCTTCCAGTAGTAATGCAAATGCTGAAGGGGAGATTCAATCAAATTTGGGAAACAATCTTCAAGCTCCGGCAATCCTAGTTCCAAGAACAAATATTCATCATCCTGTTGATAATATTTTTGGGAATCCAACTGCGGGAGTGCAAACGCGAAGGAGTATTTCAGAAATGCAATGTCTGTTCTCTGCTATCAAGAAAGAAGAAATCTATAATCTTAGCCTGCACGAATGTTTTATCTCTCAGATAGAGCCGAAGAACTATCAGATGGCTCTGAAGGATAATTCTTGGTGTGAGGCGATGCAAGAGGAGTTAGCTCAGTTCGACAAGTTAAAGGTGTGGAATTTGGTCGATCTTCCTAAGGGCCAGCATGCAATCAACATGAAATGGGTTTTCAAGTGCAAGAAAGACGATAAGGGTGTCGTTGTCAGAAACAAAGCACGGTTGGTTGTTCAAGGCTTCAATCAGGAAGAAGGGATTGATTATACTGAAGTTTATGCACCAGTGGCAAGACTGGAAGCTATTCGTTTGTTTCTAGCCTTTGCTGCACACATGCGTATCAAAGTCTATCAGTTGGATGTGAAAAGCGCCTTCCTTTACGGGAAATTGCATGAAACTGTGTATGTGTCCCAACCGCCGGGTTTCGAAGCTCCAGGGTTAGACAACAAGGTCTATTTGTTGGACAAGGCTCTCTATGGTCTCCATCAGGCCCCTCGAGCTTGGTACGAGACGTTGTCAAAGCATCTTTTGGAGCATGGGTTCTCGCGTGGTGCAATCGACTCCACACTGTTCATTTTGAAGAAAGGGGGAGATTTTCTGATCGTGCAAATTTACGTTGATGACATAATCTTTGGTTCTTCAAATGAAGAGTTGTGTCGTGAGTTTGAGAAGGTGATGAAGTCAAAGTTTGAAATGAGTGCGATGGGCGAGTTATCATTCTTTCTAGGTCTTCAAGTGAGTCAAGAAAAAACCGGGACGTACGTGCATCAGACAAAGTATGTCCACGAGATTCTCAAGAGATTTGGATTGGAAGATAGCTTACCCTATGACACGCCTCTACCCACAAATCTCAAGCTTTCACCCGATGATGAGAAAGATCCTGAAGTGGATACGACTCTATATCGAGCAATGATAGGTTCATTGATGTATCTTACTGCCTCACGACCAGATATTATGTTCTCTGTTTGTTTGTGTGCTAGGTACCAATCAACTCCGAAGGAGTCGCACTTGAAAGCTGTCAAGCGTATTTTCAGATATCTGAAAGGAACGCCTAAGCTTGGATTGTGGTATCCAGCTGAAGGTGGTCTGGATTTGATGGCGTATGCTGACGCAGATTTCGGAGGGTGCCGGATGAACAGAAAGTCAACCTCTGGTGGCGCACAACTTCTTGGAAACCGTCTTGTCTCTTGGCAATGCAAAAAGCAAGTTGCCGTTTCTCTATCCACGTGCGAGGCCGAGTACATTGCTGCTTCAAGCTGTTGTGCTCAGGTTTTGTGGATTCAGCAGCAAATGAGGGACTACGGTTTGAATTTTACTCGAACTCCTATCCTTGTTGATAATAACTCTGCCATTTCCATAACAAACAATCCGGTAAATCACTCACGCACTAAGCACATAGATGTTAGGCATCACTTTATCCGCGACTGTGCTGAGAAGGGGTTGATAGAAGTGGTTAGGGTAGACACCTTGGATAATCTTGCCGACCTGTTTACGAAAACATTCGATCGGGCTAGATTTGAAAATCTGGTCCGAATGATTGGCATGATCAACCCAGAGTAAAATGCTTTCAAAACTCGCATAGAAACTTTATTTTATCTTTTCTGTATAGTTCTTACCGCTTTCGAAAAATTGAAAAACTCCAAAATATTTTACTTAGTTGTAGGATAAATTTCAGAAAAATACAAAAACATTTGAAAAATCTAAAATGAAGTCGTTTTGAGATATAAGGGAAATGATAGTACATCGGTTAGTCGTATCTGGTGCAGGACTATGGCTATATACATATGAGATTAACTGTTAAATGTGACAGCTTCATTATACGTTGCATCGGTAGGTTTTACGCGTAAATAAGAACCTGTTTTTGGTATATAAACATAATGAACTGCGTAACTCGTGTGGCGCATCTCTCGGATATATGGTCTTGGTACCGTAATTTCGTTTGATAGATTGCCGAGGTTCTGAGATACGTGGTCTTTATGCTGTTTATCATCTGGGTATCATGGTTGCTTCTTTTACCGGAAAATAACGGGGACGCAAGTCTAGATCTTCCATGATACCATACATACGTGTAAATATCTTCAAAACATGATGCATCCGACCCAAATAAGTGATAAACAATCACATGTCCCTCAAAATCTTGCGGGGGTCAAGTCTATCCTCAATAAGTGATTCTATCACAAATGACTTGCTCCTGTGCCCTTTGCATCTGAAATTCAAATAAGTGAGTATCTCACATTAGCTTATACGTCAAAAACAGATGATAAATGGTATACTCACCAGTAAGATGATCTCTCGCGCATACCTTGATACGGGAGTATATTCTGAGGTGGGTAAACACAGTTAATGTCAGCTTAATACACTTAATTCCATATCTCGAAAACAGTGTTCGAAATCGTGCTAAAACTTAAGTGGACCACAATACCGTTGAACGTCTTGAACTGTTAACATCATTCTAAAACATTAAAGTTAAATGCCATGGTTTTGTGTTGGATACTGACAGTAAAACCGATATGATTCCTTTGCTCCCATTTCGCAAAAAGATAATTAGTGTACGTATGTTCGTAGGTTTAATTTCCATTTCAGTCAAAAATTGAAAAACCTCAAAAAGATTTTGCTTTCTTGTTTCTATGTGCGAGTTATCATTCTGAAAAATACTCTAGGGTTGTGAAAATTGTTTAAATAAGTTATTACATGTTGGTTGTTTAATATTTCAATTGTTTATTCTGGGGTATTGGAATTTATTTTTGGGATCCAGGTTTGGGCCGATGTCTCCGGGGTCAAGTTTCTTAATCCTGGGTTAAGTGTTTCAGGTCTGGATCGTTCATCTCAAGATGGAAGATTTGGAGAAGCTGTGTGCATCTGGATCGTTCATCTCAAGATGGAAGATTTGGAGAAGCTGTGTGCGTCTGGATCGTGCATCTCAAGACTGGGGAAACAGTGATTTCTGAAAAGAAAGTGGCGGTTGAGATTGCTAAAGTGCTGGATCTGATTTGGCTTGCCAACTTATGGGAAGCACATCTGAAGCAGCTTCGGCGCCTGCCTCTAAAATACATTGAAAAAGATCGTGTTCTAGCTGACCATTTCATCAAGGTGGTTCAGTTCTGTGTGAAGAACAAGGTCTGGGCAGGAAGCAGTTCTCGAAGAAAGGATGAAGATCTCAAGCCCAATGAAGACCATGCACTCTTCAAGGGGGAGTTTGTTAATTCACCTTAGGTGATAAGTGCATGACTCCCATGTTACCAATGAAAATTTGAAGATCTCAAGTTCAATGAAGACCATGCACTGTTCAAGGGGGAGTTTGTTAATTCACCTTAGGTGATAAGTGCATGACTCCCATGTTACCAATGAAAATTTGAAGATCTCAAGTTCAATGAAGACCATGCACTGATCAAGGGGGAGTTTGTTAATGCACTTTTGGGTGATAAGTGCAAGGCTTCCAACATTTAGGGTCTTTATTGAACAATGTCCAAACTTAGTCCCTAAGAAGTTCCTAGGGAGAGTTTGTCCCTAAGAAGTTCCTAGGGACAACTTGTCCAAGGTTTGGAAGAGTTTTTGTTAGTCAGAGTTTTGTATAGTTTAGACTTTGTCTGAGTTTTGTGGCAAAAACTCTGTGTTTGCTTTGTGCTCTATGTTTTGTCCGGGCATTCTAGTTAGTCTTGAAAGTCCGGGTTTCACCTTGTATATATACTTTAATATGGAATAGACAAGGTAACGATTTCTGTGTGAATTTCTGTGCCCTAATCATTGTGCTTTTTGTCTGGCGGCGCTTTGTGTGAGTGACGTCATTCATCTTCATCAAGAATACTCTGTGTATTCTTGATTTCTCTCTCAAATCCTTGCATTCTTGTGTTTCATCTACAGTGGTTGATCATCAGGTGGATTCCGCACACCTTTTGGTTGCTTTGGCTGAGTGAGATCTTGGATTAGGAGGCCTTACAATATATATTATGTGATCATATCGGGCAAAAGTATTGTAAGCTAGAATGCACTAGTAGATGTAGAGATGCACAAAATAATCAGTAAAATGAGTTAAAGTATTGTAAACTAGAAAGCAGTATTGTAAGCTAGAAAGCACCGGTAGAAGTGCACAAAATAAAGGTAAAATAACTGAAACCGTTCATTAACTGAAATTGTAATTGGTTAATAACTGATTAGTGTTTTTTAGCCATAGGTTCGTAACCGATTTGAGAATTTTTAAAAGAAACCGGTCTTAATTGATTTACCAATTAACCAAAAAAATAAGAAAAAACTGGCCAAAGGAATAACCAAAAAAATGTGAAAAAAAAAAACGGTTAAAGAAAAAAATGAGATAAGCCTGCTTGTTCGATTAACCGAACCGACTAGAGAAAAAACCATTTTAACCGAACCAGCTAGAGAAGAAACCATTTTGTGCACCTTTGCACCTCTAGACACTAGGCTTGCGGCGATTTATTGGGCATCCTCCCGGCCCATTGAGGGATGAAACACACCCTTTATAAATCTTAAAGTAAATATTGATACAAATTCTTTTCTTTATCAAAAAACACATTAATTACTTCACTTAATTAATATAAAATTTTTATTATAATTTACTTTTTTTTTCTTTTAGATGTATTTTGTTTTTGTCGATTTACTTAAATTACCATTATTTATTTTCGTTACGTAATTCATCAATTCAATTTATCAATGAGTAAATTGTCAAAATCGTACCTAAGGTTTAGGTACGTTTGTCAGTTTCATCCAAAACAACTTTTCTGTACTATATTGTCCTTCACTTTTGAGACTTTTTGTCATTTTCATCCAAACATTTAATTTGCTTTGTTTGAAAATGGCAAAAAATCCCAAAACACAAGGACGATTTTGGCAAAAAAAAGTTAGACGTTTGGATGAAAATGGCAAAAAGTCTCAAAAGTGAAGGGCAATATGGTCCAAAAAAGTTGTTTTGGATGAATCTGACAAAAATGCCCAAACCTCATAGACGATTTTGGCAATTTGTATGATTAAATTAGATGGGAATCATTGTTGTACAGAAGATCCCGTTTGTACGAAGTGTATAAGGTTTTCAAAGACAAGGGCATTATAGATTTGTAAATCCACTTTCAAACAGATATAACTTTTTTCATATGATAATAACTTTAAAAAAAATTACACCATATTAACAAGCATTTCATTATTTTTAATTTGAATAGATTATAATAGTGTATAAACTATAACTCATGTAGGTAATTTTACCATTTCATATACACTAGGTTGTTGCAATAGGCCGTGCGTTGTGGTGGCAACTCCTTAGTTGTTAATAGTTGGCAGCACGTTATGTGATGTGTTAACAATATGAAAACAAATGTTTCAACGTATCCAATCTAATTGGGTGTAACATATATGAGCATTGTGGTTACATTGTACGATGATGACATTAGTTTGTGGTACCCGCACGCGACATTACACGTTGTATACTTTTTACACACGTTATGTGCGTAACATTAACATCATTAACACAAAAAAGAGTGTGTGTCGGTCATTGCGGGGTAAAGTCATAAAAATATTTTAGACAGGGATAAAAGAAAGTATAGTCATGTGTTATCAAGGAGAGGGTTAAAGTTGTTAATTATCAAAAGCTAAAAGCAAGGTTGGAGAACTCGCTAGTCGCTAGTCGGCCGGTGAGGTGGGGACTAGCGATTACTCGGGATTATTCGGGATTAATCGGATCGAAAATTTATATTTAAATTTTATTATTTTTATAAAGATGTATATATATACTCACACATCCATATCAATATAATACTTAAAAAGGTAAAAGTAGTTCAAAATACAAACTAAACTTACATATAAGTCATAACATAGCAAGTCTCCATACTTAAAATTCAAACATTAACAAATAGCTCAAAAGTAATCGTCATCCCGGTAGTGTTCAATGATTTCGACACCATCCGACCCGTATTCACTCTCCTCGTCTACTTCATCCTCTTTCCCCGACTCAAATTCTTGGTCAAATTAGGGTAAAGGATAAGGAAAATGGGCTAAAGTTGTAATCTTGGGCCTGTTTTGTAATGATTTCAAATGGGCCGACTTGGGCCGACTAGGGCGGCTTGGACCGGCTTTGACCGACTAGCGATTTTTTGACTGATTAGTGAAAAATTACTCAGTAGAATGCCGACTAGCGACTAGTCGGCGATTAATCGCCGAGTAATCGCTATTTTTGCAACACTGGCTAAAAGTGAATATGTAACTTGCTTAAAGACGACGAGACGAGAGAGTGAAGTAAAAGTTTGGTGGTATTAATTTATTGTGAAAGTTTGGGGGAGTTTTGTTTATATGTTAAAAAATGTTTGAAGGTGTTTATGTCCTATGTCAAAAGTTAGGGGGGGTGTCTTGGTCGGTGACCTACCGTCTTCTTTTCCCTTCCCTGTTCCATTCCAGGTGAGTTTAGTACTAATTAGTATAGATGAGAAAAACCCTGCTGGAATGGAGGAGAGATTCAGTTGATTCGTCCTTCTAATCTGCTGCAAATGTTCTTCACATTAGGTGCATGCGTGCGTTCGAACCAACACTTTTCCCCATAATCACGCTCCCAAAAAGTAAACTATACCTCTGTTCTAGTTCTAGTTCTAGTTGCTGTTTTAATTTCAATCGTTGCCCCCTTTGTGGGTTTGCTTTTGATCGTAAATTTCTGCTATTTCTTGTTCGTGTTTTTTTTTTCGATTGATTTATGAACTAGAGGGTGTTTTGTGTTCAGTTCGTAGGGTTTTTTTTCCGCATATGTGAAATTGGGGACGTTTGTTGCGCTGTTGTACATTTATTAGTTTTGTTTTCGCTTGTTTTGGAAGAGATTTTTAGCTATTGAGTTACATGCACACCAGGTGTTTGGTTTAATGCCTCAATGAAAGATGTGTCTTTTTTCATTCATGTGTATTCCCTAGCTTCTTTTAGGGTTCTTGAACCTAAAAGACGAGGTTTTTGATTTAATTGATTCAAAGAAAAAAAAGTTTGTAAATAACAGGTTATATGGATGTTAATATATACCTAGACTCATATTTATATATGGATAAATTTCACATACCCTTGAACGAGTGACCCACTGACCCGTTTCTTTTTCAGGAAAGTTTATGAGCTTTTATCAACTAATTATGTTATTTGTTCATAAAAGTAGAACTTTAGTTTGATGGTTGTGTATAGAATTGTATGTTGCATCATATCTACTATGCAGATTGCTTTTGGAAATGGTCACTTAATCTGTTAATTGGACTATATCTATGTGATTCATTTGGATCTTTTAGGCTGCTAATGTTCACTTTGAAAGTAGATTGTTTTATTAATATACAACACCTTAATTATTTTTGTGTCCTAGGTTACCTTTCTAATACTGCTATCTTTTACATGACCACTCACTCTCTGTTCGATTAGGTTAAACTGAGAGTTGTGTGTGTGTATAGGGATACCGATGGGAGTAACGGTCAAGTCATCAGTCAACATCGGATTGAAAACAGGGTACTCTGTTTTGGTCACCGTAGCAGCCGGTTACGTCGGAATCCACATCAGCGCCGCCTTGAGATGCCGTGGTGACTACGTTTTAGGGTTAGACAATTTTAACAGTTATTACGATCCTACCCTCAAAAGGGCTCATCAACATGTATGGAAAAAAGTGGGCTTTTCATTGTGGAATGTGTAGGTCCCTCTCGGAGGATGAGGTTCAACCTTAACCTTGTTATACTAACCCACTAGCAAGTGCGGAATCCAAGCTAGTGAGCAAACCGGAATGAAACAAGCACAAACACAAACACACAAAGATTCACCGATTAACACCACTTGTATTAATGCGTATGAAAGGTTTCGGTTACAAGCACAATGTTTACAAATCAGTTTTGCAAACTCTCAAAGTGTGTGTGTTCTTATCTTGACAGAATGCTCTCTAAGTCTCTCTATCTCTCGGTGTGCATCTATCTGTCTAACACACTGCATGGGTATATATATACCCAGCCCAACAGATCTGGTCGAAGGATCATGCAGATTGACCGAAAGATCATCTGTCGATCACTAAGCCATCGAAGGATCCACATATACTTCGAAGGATTGCATATCCTTCGAAGTCCAACAGTATCCTTCGTGGCCTATCTTTCGAGGTCATCGAAGGATGAAAGCTATCCTTCGATTGTCCAACCTTCAACACAGAACATTAACAACCATAATACAACTGTTTGTCCAAGTCAAACATGGAGGACGGTTGACTTGGTCAAACTTTCATGACTAACAAGGACACCGTTTACATCGTGACTGAATACAGACAAAGTACAGACACAAGTGCACCAACAAACTCCCCCTTGGCTGTAGCTTTGTCTCGATCTTCGATGGGTGCAGATTTGTCTTGATCTTGATCATCATTGATCTTCATGTCTTCAAGACTCTGATGTCCTTTCAAGTCTTCAATGTCGGAGGATCTTCAAAGTCTTCACGTCTTGAAAGCAGAGAGTGTATCAACAAACTACCCGTATCATGTAGGAAGTGTGTTGACAAACTTCCCCTTAACATAAGCTCCCCCTTGAGTTATGCTCGTGAAATACTTGATCTTTATGAAGTGAGATCCTTGTGGTGTTGATGATGGTCAGCGGCAACTCGAACATCTTCATCATCTGAGTGCCTTCACGTCATGTTTTTATTCCAAAGCTTTGTCATCGACCATGTTCTCCTAGCCTTTAGAATCTGCACATGCAAGAAATCTAAACGCGTAATGAGAACAACAGCTTGGAATATAGTTAGCATAAACAAATGACACACGAATGACCATGTCACAATCAAACACCGTCCGACAGTTTGAAAGTTTAATAAATTTGTCAATTTTAAATTCTAACTTTCAAAATTTGCAAATTTCGACCGTTTATGAAGATTTAGTCAATTCGGTTTTCGTTCAGGTATCAGGTAACGAAGACTAGAGTTCCAACATCGTACGATCGAAAATAAAGTAGAAATAAAATCTTTTTGGTATTTTTGAATTTTTTAAATGTAAAGACTGAAAGCAGTAAATAAATATATACAGACATTCTTTTTGCGAGTTTCGAGGGTAAGAGAATCATATCAGTGTACGGTCAAGACAAAACACTCTTGGTGTTCAATTAGTTAACATTAAGATAAGCATCCTATAACAATTATCGGTATTGTTGTCCACTTAAGCTCAACTTATCAGATGTAATCATGGCGAGGGGATACGTTAAGGTATGATTTATACTTACCGACCGGTGTTCATCCACATCACGACACATTCCCGTATCAAGGTATGCACGAGGGTTCATCTTACCGGTGAGTATACCGATTATCATCTGTTTGACCGTATATGATGTGAGATTCTCACTTATTTTGATTTGAAAACAAGCCCTATGTGATATAATCACTTATTGATGAGGAACTTGATTTTCATATGCATGAGGGCACAGGAGCAAGTCCGTGAACAGGTCAGTACTTCCGTACAGCAGAGAGACGAACTTGACTCCCGGATAAATGTGATATTTTATCACTTATTTGATTTGGACATGTGATTGTTTATCACTTATTGAGGTCGAATGCAGTATGTAATATGTACACGTATGTATAGTATCATGGAAGATCTAGACTTGCGTCCCCGTTATTTTTCGGTAAAAGATACAACCATGATACCCAGATGATAAGCAGCATAAAGACCGAATATCTCAGAACCTCGGCAATCTATCAAACGAAATTTCGGTACTAAGACCATATGCCAATGAATGGTTCCCGCCTGGTCTTCAGTCGATTTAAGATTTATATCACCCTGCACACTTTAAAATGATTGTGAGCCTACCGATACATCTTATATAGAGCTGCTTATCGTTTTTCATTTAAGGTTTAAAGAGGTTTGGATAGACCACTGATTATCATTTTCTCTTTTGCTCGCCAGGAAACTCATTTTTGTTTTTCTATTGTTTTTGTGTTTTTGAAATTTTTCGATGTTTTTGGATTTTCAGATTTTGGATTTACTCCCCCTAAAATCAATAAACTAAGATAAATTTAAAACACAAAGATATTTACAAAAATGATTTTCCGATGTTGGTTTTACTCTTGCTTGACCTTAATGCCGTTTACCAATAATAAAAAGTCAAATCTTGATTTGTCAAATGCTTTGGTAAATAAGTCGGCACGTTGGTCATCGGTGTGGACCTTAACAACATCGATTAGCCTTTTCTCAAAGCAATCACGTATGAAGTGATATTTGATTTCGATGTGTTTGGTCTTTGAGTGCTGCACAGGATTTCTAGTGATATCTAAAGCAGCAGAATTATCAACGTAAATAGGAGTAGTTAGGAATTCAAAACCATAGTCCCGCAATTGTTGTTGGATCCAAAGAACTTGGGAGCAACAACTTGAGGCAGCAATGTATTCAGCTTCGCATGTTGATGTAGCGACGCATGTCTGCTTCTTGCACTGCCATGTGACTAGGCGATTTCCTAAAAACTGACATCCAGCTGTTGTGGATTTGCCGTCGATTTTGCATCCGCCAAAATCAGAATCACTGAAAGCGACCAATTCAAAGTTATTATCCCTAGGGTACCACAGACCGGTGTCAGGGTAAGCCTTCAAATAACGAAAAATCCTTTTAACAGCTGCAAGATGTGAGGCCTTTGGATTGACTTGATATCTGGCAAGCAGGCACGTTGGGTACATTATGTCTGGCCTTGATGCTGTGAGGTACATAAGAGATCCGATCATTGCGCGATAGTTTGAGGGGCTAACAGCTTCACCCTTCAGGTCTGGAGTAATTCCGTGATTAGTTGGCAATGGGGTACCAATGGGCGTTGCATCAGACATCTGGAACCGGCTCAAGATGTCGCCAACATATTTAGTCTGATGGATGAATATCCCAGACTCAGTTTGTTTCACTTGAAGGCCCAAGAAGAAGGTCATTTCCCCCATAGCACTCATCTCGAATTTATCCTGCATTATGCGCTCGAAATTCCTACACAAGACATCATTAGTAGAACCAAAAATAATATCATCAACGTATACCTGTACCAGAAGAAGATCTCCATCTTGTTCTTTGATGAAAAGAGTACAGTCGATAAGACCTCTTCGAAAACCGTTCTCCAGCAGATAGTGAGATAAGGTTGCATACCAAGCTCGCGGTGCCTGATGTAGACCATAGAGAGCTTTGTTGAGCAACCAAACCCGATCGGGATGGATAGGATCTTCAAAACCTGGAGGCTGTTCGACGTATACCTCTTCTTCAACCACACCATGTAAAAATGCACTTTTGACGTCCATCTGGTAAACTTTGAATCCTTTGAATGAGGCATAAGCCAGAAAGATTCGAATAGCTTCCAGACGTGCAACAGGTGCATAGACTTCGTTGTAGTCGATCCCTTCAATCTGACGAAAACCTTGAACGACTAAACGAGCTTTGTTCCGGATAACAACTCCGCGGTCATCCTTTTTGCATTTGAAAACCCAACAGGTACCAATCTTCTTGTATCCAGCAGGTTTCTCTACGAGTTTCTAGACACCCAGCTTCTGGAATTGTTGCAGTTCTTCCTGCATTGCTTCAACCCAAGAATTATCTTTCAAGGCTTCTTTCCAAGTTCTTGGCTCTTCCTGTGAAACATAACACGCGAAGGACCAATCGTTTTGTTGCCCGGATTCTCGAATAGCCGCATACAAGCCTGCATTGTTGTTGTTTCGCAACATGTTTCTTGTTTGAATGCCACTTTGCATATTTCCTATGATGTTTTGTTGAGGATGGGTATTATGAATCCTTGTTTCAGGATTTTCTCGAACTGGAATATTTATACCCAGGTTGTTAAGATTAAGATCAACAACCAAATCAAGGCCCGGAATTGACGAAGAGGATGATGCAGTAGCCTCAGCTGTTCTATGGGCATCCACTGGAGGAGTACCCTCTGAAGTGCCATGAACTGCTGTTGTTGGGGCTTCTTGATCTGCATCTAGAAATTCATCATCCTCTGAAGATTCGTTCAATTCGTTTGCATCATGAAAATCCTCATTGTTGAGAGTATTATTGTTCACCGAAGAAGATGGTTCTTGATTAACAAGAATTGGACGAACCACCGGTGAAACTGTTGCATTGTCACTCTCGAAAAACATCCTAGCCGCAGCACTTTCTTCAACGGCTTCAACATTGATCGAATTGAAGAAGTCATCGTACTCAAACATCCAAGGTTGACCCGGACATTTGACTGGCAAGGTGTGCCTTTGTACTCTGACCTCAGACCATTCCTCGACCCTTTTAGTCTCTAGATTCCAGACTCGTAAGTTAGGGGTGGCATACCCAAGAAAGTAGCCGTCAATTGCTTTTGCCCCAAACTTTCCATTAGGATCGATGATTGTACAAGGAGCTCCAAACGGTTCAAGATAAGACAAATCTGGTTTCCGTTTTTGAAGAAGCTCAAAGCAGGTCTTGTTGTGCCTTTTGACTGTAAGGACTCGGTTCAATGTGTAACATGCAGAGGCCACAGCTTCAGTCCAGAATGGAATGGGCAACTGCGACTCTACCAACATTGTCCTAGCAGCCTCGATCAATGTGCGGTTCTTACGTTCAGCGACGCCATTTTGTTGAGGAGTATAAGCTGCACTAAACTCATGAAGAATACCCTTTGAAGTGCAAAACTCCGTCATGGCATGATTTTTAAATTCAGTACCATTGTCGCTACGTATCCGCCTAACCTTCAATTTATACAAATTCTCAATCTGAATGATCAAGTTTTTGATAATACCAAAGGTTTCACTCTTGTGTGCCATGAACGCCACCCAAGAAAATATTGAATAATCATCAGTTATCACGAGGCAGTATTGATCACCCCGAATACTCTTGTGCTTGACAGGACCGAACAAATCCATGTGCAAACGTTCAAGAGGAACTGCCACCATGTTGATCTTCTTTGTTGGGTGCTTCTTCTTAGTTTGTTTTCCTTTCTGGCACGAAACACAGACGTCTTGAAGATGGAAATTTTTGAGGGGAACACCATTCACCAATTCATTTGAAACCAAATGATTCATTTTGCATAAGTGAATGTGACCCATTCGTCTGTGCCAAGAGATAGTGTCTTTTTCTGTGGCTTTGGAAACGAAACAAGTTGCTTGTGCAGACGTAGTAATAGCTTGGCTCATATCAAGGACGTACAAATCATTTATCCTTGGAGCTGACAAGAGAATCCATTCTTTTGGAATTTTGAAGCCGGGTTTCAGCACATAACATCCATTAGCATCAAAGTGTACTGAGAATTGCTTGTCACAAATTTGAGAAACACTAAGAAGATTGTGATCAAGTTGTTGCACAAAGTTGATCTTGTCAAAGCTGACAATCCCGTTGGATATCATTCCTTCACCCGTGATATAACCACCTTTATCTCCAGCAAAAGCAACATAACCTCCTCTAATAGATTTGACGTCGTAGAGAAGCTTCATGTCGCCTGTCATGTGCCTGGATGCCCCACTATCAACAATCCAATGACTACTGATAGTTCCTCCTGGAACACCCTGCACATGAACTCAATTGATTAGTTGGAGATGGGGACCCAAGCCATTGTGGTCTTGGGTCTTCCATTTTCATCAATGACAATAACTTCTTGTCTTTGATGGTTGGTGAATTGTGATGTTCCCCCTGATTCAGTAACCGTTTTACGTTTCCATATCTGTTTTGTTTTACCAGTGTCTTTCTTTAAAATTTTAACTTCATGGTTGTCTGAAGTTTTTAAATTCTCTGGTTTGACAGAAACAGATGATTTGTTAACCACATCGGTTTTAATTGCCTTTTCAATTTTCTTGACCTGTTGGCGTTTTTGTTTCTTTTCCCTTTCTTTTACAAGGCGGGGATCTTGCATTACAGAAACAGATTGCTTACGGCCAGTTTGGTCACGGGGAGCATCAACCTTTTCTTTTTGCTTATGGAGATATGGACAATTTCTAATTATATGTCCAATTGTTCCACACTCAAAACATGATCTTCGTTCAACAAACCCCGAAGTATCATGTGATTGTTTAGCCGATGATGTTGAACTTTGTGAACCCGAGGTACTAGGCTTTGAACTGTTTTGTTCATTTCTTTTCAAAACAGTAGCTTTCTTGACAAAATCTAAGTTAGATTTATTTTCAAACGTTTCAATTTTGTCCGTTCCCGTCGATTTCACAAAGTTTACATTCTTGTTTTTCTTCTGATTCGGCTTCTTTTGAGTTTGAGCCGGTGATTTTGCTTTTGGCTTGGTGTGATTTTGCTGTTTCTGCCCTACTGGTAATTTCTTGTTGCCAAATTGTTTTCGAATTTCGGCCTTTGGAATAGGAGGACACTGTGTAACTGTAACACGTGGTCCTGACTTTCCCAAAAACTTACTAGTCGAATTCTCAAAGACTTTGCTGATTAAGGATTGATTAACATTCTTAATAGGAAAATCTTTGTCTGAATAAATCTTATCATCACCAACAAGAGTGTACAGCAAGTTCACACTCTCCGACTCTGTTGCAGATGAGGACTTGATTGCAACAGTCTTAGCAGGTTTTGCAGGAGGATCACATATATGATTCTCAAGAGGTATGTCCTCATTTTTAACTACCGCATCAGACTTTGCTGAATCAGTATCATCAGATTCATCATCAGAAGAATCAGCATCCTCAATCACAACTGGAGGATCCTGATTCTGTTCAGCAGTTACAAATGTATTTGCTGACACATCTGAATCTGAGGATACTTCTTTCTGGTATCCGAGTCCTGCTGCAAACTCTTTCACATCTAGAGGCACAGATGGTTCAAAGAACACTCTGTCCTCCTCACCCGGCATGGCATCATAATTATGTCTCACTGGTGGTGGACAATTCTTATAGCCTATGCACGTGACGTCCCTTTTCTCCTTTTGGACATCAATGATGTGATCCAACACATAGCTAGAACTCAAATAACTATCTAACTTGAGTTGGATTGCCTCACTTTCCGTTTTTACACACGCCATTTCTTTTTGCATTGTCTCAAGACGAGATATATACAAATTAATGTCCGTTTGTTTTCTGGAAACCATTTTAGTTAGTTCGGTTTTATCTTTCTTTAATTTTTCGATTACCGACTTAAATTCCTTTTCATGGTTTTCGTAAAACATGTTGGCTTCCGTGCATTTGGAAAGGTCCACAGTCAATTTCTGATTGTGGATAAAAGTCACATCATACTTTTCTTGCAAAGCTTCATGCTGACTTTGCAAGTCACTCAAATTCTCATTCAATGTAGTATGTTTGTCTTGCAAGTCAAACAAGCTAGCTTGTAAAGCATCATGTTTGCCTTGCAACTCAGACATACTTTTCTCTAAATCAGCACATCTAGCATGCAATCTATCACATTCATCACAAGTAATAGCAGTGGGTTCATCGACACATACCTGACTTGATGAACCGTCGACATTAGCCATAAAGGCTGAATGGAGAGAAGACGAAGTAAAAGCAGCTTGATCCACCAGAATAGATCTTCTTTGAGTTTCTGCTGTAGCTTCCTCCAAAAGTTCATCAATATCTGCATCGATTGCTGCATTTGATGTCTCACCCACATGATCATCACCAGAACTGGATGATTCTTCATCAACGCTCCTGCTGTACCCAGAAGAGTCTTCATCTTCAGAAGATTCACCACCACTGGCAGAAGATTCTCCACCACTGGTGTGAACTAACTCCTTCACAACTTGAGCAAAACATGCTGTTCCATCAGGAGCATCACCACCCAACTGGATTGACCAGTCACAACCTTCATCCACTTGAACCGCAAGTGCCCGGTTGGTTTGGTTGTTGACAGGCACCAAAGTACGCTCATTGTTTCTGTTCTGGTTCTGCTGGTTGCCTTGGTTTCTGAAGGGGTTTTGGTTCCCGTGCTGTGCTGGCTTTGTACATTCCCTTTTAAAGTGACCCCGTTCACCACAGTTGAAGCACTTTACAGCTTGTTTATCGAACCCATACTTGGTGTCTCTCTTACTCTCCAAGTTGGTTCTGCCAGTACTTTCCATCCAATCCTTTGCCCTTCTCACAGCACTAGCAAAGGCCCACTTGATATCCATCAAGTCCATCTCTTCTTTATCAATCTGCCGATAGTCTTCCTGTGTCAGATTAATGTTGCCAATCTGACCTTCTATTAACCCACAGTACGCGCTCACTACAGTGTTAAGCAGCTCCATGTGTTCCTTAGCTACTTCTACACTGACTTTAGAGAAGCTTGAAGTGTCGAGCTGTACTGTACTTGGCTTTGATTGCTGACCAGCAGATGATGTTCCTCCATAACACGCACGTTGTTGTTGAGCAGGAGGAGGAGGAGGTGGTTGTATTGGATTTCCATACATGTCTGTGGTGGGAGGTGGCTTAACAGGAACTTGCACCGGATTGCCATACATATCCGTGCTTGTGACAAACGCCGTTTGTAGTGGAGCATGTGGACCGGTTCTTGCAGACGAAGTACTTGAAGTTCCATAATACATTTCTGGATTTTGTGGCAATGGAACTCTCTTCGCCTTTAATGTTTCCTCCTGATCCTTGTTTTCCAAAAGCTGCACGAAGTCGTTGATATTTGTAGTTCTCAACACTCCGTTATACTTCAGGATTTCCAAGAAACTACTCCATTGGAGAGGCAAAGCATCAACAAATTTCTTCACCACTTCTGCTTGAGTTGTTGCTACACCAAAATTATTCAACTCAGTAAGCAAATGATAAAACCGGCTTATCATGTCTCCCAAAGAATCCTTATCCATGCACGTGAAATAGTCGAATTCTTTCTTGAGAAGATCATGACGCAATTGACGTGTTGCTTCATTCCCTACTCCTCTGGTTTTTAACCCGTCCCACAACTTCTTAGTTGTCTTGAAACTGACAAACTGGTGGTAGATATCCTTGCTCAACGCCTGAGTGAGAATGGCGTATGCCTTCTTTTCCAGATCATACGTTTTCTTTTGATCTTCAGGAAGATCGGCAAACGTAGCAGTGTCTGAAGCAGCAACCTCTATAGCTTGATCGAAATATGTGGTGAAACGTATCCACAGTTCGGTATTTTGCCCAAGTACGTATGTACGAAATCTGTCAACCCAGCCCGGATATTCATTTAAATGCATCAACTTCGGAGGTCGATTCAAACTTCCGGTTTCACTTTCGCTCAATAAGATACTTTGGATGCTCGGAGTTTGATTCGATACTAATGCCCATTGACTTGATGATATGGCATTTGCTTGTGAAGATGTTGATACCGGAGACTCGGCCCATGAAGGTGATAGGCTTGTACATGTGTACTTTCCACTATCGGGAGCCGGTGTACCCCACCATGAGGGAGTGGAACCTGAACTTGTATATTTTCCACTGTCTGGAGCCGGATTCCACCAATTCGGATTCATGATTGACAAGAAAAATAAATTCTATATCAATGTCTCGAAAGATGATGGCCACCCGAAAGATCACACACAGCCGAAGGATCCTGGTTCGAAAGATCTGAAAAACAGAAACTTGTTAACTATAAACAGATTACAAACGAAAGATCAACACTTGTTCGAATGATCAACAGTGTTCGAAAGATCACTGTTGACTTTCGAGCAATGGTTTCGAAAGATTCAAAATTTCGAAAGATTCACACTTGAAAGATCCTTATCTTTCGAGATAAATCCTTATCTTTCGAAATAAATCCTTATCTTTCGAACAACTATCTTTCAAATAGATTCCAGAAACGAAAGATAATGCTTAGACTTCGAAAGACTACTCGAAAGATGCTTATCTATCGAGCTGTCTTTGATCGAAAGATGGTCTTTCGAGGTCGAAGGATATCTTTCGAATGCTCACTGACACACTGACACTGATGTGAAAGGTTGGTGAAAAGGTGATGGGTTGGTGAAGGTCAACTTTCGGCAAAAGGTATGGTCAGACTGTACCTTCTTACAAACTCAGAATTTTCAAACAAAAATTACCCAAAAAGGAAATCCTTATCCAGAACCAGTCACCGGAATTATGACCGGAGTTTGGCCGGAAATCACCAAACACTTAAAAGCAAGTTTTTAAGTTACCCAACCCGCTTATGAACACTCCCGGTTAGTTTAGAACACATTTTTCAGTTTAAAAATGCAGGAAAACCACCAAAAACGGGTGCTAAACCAAGTGTCCAAACACACCAAGAACTTGAACAAACCCGGTTTTAAACAAGGTAAAGAGCCACGGCTCTGATACTACTTGTAGGTCCCTCTCGGAGGATGAGGTTCAACCTTAACCTTGTTATACTAACCCACTAGCAAGTGCGGAATCCAAGCTAGTGAGAAAACCGGAATGAAACAAGCACAAACACAAACACACAAAGATTCACCGATTAACACCACTTGTATTAATGCGTATGAAAGGTTTCGGTTACAAGCACAATGTTTACAAATCAGTTTTGCAAACTCTCAAAGTGTGTGTGTTCTTATCTTGACAGAATGCTCTCTAAGTCTCTCTATCTCTCGGTGTGCATCTATCTGTCTAACACACTGCATGGGTATATATATACCCAGCCCAGCAGATCTGGTCGAAGGATCATGCAGATTGACCGAAAGATCATCTGTCGATCACTAAGCCATCGAAGGATCCACATATACTTCGAAGGATTGCATATCCTTCGAAGTCCAACAGTATCCTTCGTGGCCTATCTTTCGAGGTCATCGAAGGATGAAAGCTATCCTTCGATTGTCCAACCTTCAACACAGAACATTAACAACCATAATACAACTGTTTGTCCAAGTCAAACCAGGAGGACGGTTGACTTGGTCAAACTTTCATGACTAACAAGGACATCGTTTACATCGTGACTGAATACATACAAAGTACAGACACAAGTGCACCAACAGAATGGGACATAAAGGACACCGGTTTGCTGAACAAACTCTTTGAGGTAGTTCATTTTACTCATGTTATTTATTTAGCTGCTCAAGCTGGTGTTAGATATGCAATGAAGAAACCCAAAATCTTATACTCATAGTAATATTGCTGGTTTTATTATTGTTCTTGAAGTATGCAAAAATGCAAATCCACAGCCTGCAATTGTTTGGGTATCTTCTAGTTCGGTTTATGGGTTGAATACAGAAGTACCTTTTTCGGAAAAAGATTTCAGAAAAAGATCGAACTGATCCTATACGCTGCAACGAATAAAGCGGGTGAAGAAATCACTCATACGTATAATCATATTTATGGGTTGTCTTTGACGGGTTTGAGGTTCTTTACGTTTTATGGACCATGGGGTAGACCCGATATGGCTTATTTTTTCTTTAGTAAAGAGAAGTATTATGGTTCAGGAAAAAGAGTGATCATTGAGGCGCAATACAACACATTGATGCAAAAAGTTGTAAGCTTGTTCTTGAATTCTTGTTTCTTTTGATATATTCGCATGATTGATTTATTACTCCTGCACTTTCCGAAAACAAGTAAGGAGGAAAGAGGGATCTCACACGATGAACAAGTTTTTGTGGTCCACGGTGTCTTCTTATGAGAACTTTGTGTTCTTGTTAACTCGCGCGAATGTAATTTATTGTATTAGTATTATTGTAGGATTCATGGCTAATAGAGCAAATTTTATTTGGTTGGATTTGTATCATTTTATGGTATTCAAAAATATAGAACACATTAGTTTAAGTGTTGTGATGTTTCTTGTTTTGTTTCTTGATTGAAGGTTGACTTGCTGTGTGTATGTGTTTTTTTCTTTTCTTTTTATTATAAATTTCTTGATATGAGTTTGGTTTTTGTGATCTCATGATACATTTTTACATTCAGCATGACTTTATGATTTCCTTTGTTTCGTTACCTCTTTACTAATCTTTCATTTTATTGTAATTTGTCAACTGAAGTTGCTAGTATAGGGTTATCAAACAATCGTGTCGTAATAGTAGCTGTGCATTCTTTCCATCTAACTCGCATTCACCAGTTGTTACATAAATCTATTAACAACCTAGGGCAATAGTTGTGTAAACTTTACAGGTCATGTCTACTTTGTTTATCCATTATTTATAAGATATTGGAACTACATGAATACTTTCCAGAGTTACTACCAAGAGAATTAGATCTTTCTAGGACACAATGTTGATGGGAGATTAAATTTGTGTGCATCGCAATCAAGCTAAAACTTAGCTAATACCCTACATTCATTGTTAGTTAGTTTGCAATGGGATATTAGTAAATCAATGTGTCAGGTATCACTGTTTCATCGTCAACTGATTCACCATATGCGCAAAACAATAAACAAGAGTAGAAGAACAATTGCTATAAGCACAACGCATTCATCAAAATCAATTGTTTCAATACATCATGTAAAACTAGTTATAAATTAAAATTGAATTTACAGATGGTTTTCTAGCTAACGCTCTAGCTATGAAGAGGGTGACATGCAAATTTTCTCTGAATTTGCACAACATTAAACTATGGGGTCAAGTGATAATAATATCAATGCAGACTCGTGTATCTATATTCTTGTTGAGACGTATGGAATTGACAAGTGACAATTATGTATAACATCCTCTCAACAGATTGTCATCGTCAAATGATAGGCTAACACGTGGCATCTCTTCTTCATTAGCGAGACTTCATCAATCTTCACTAGAGGTAACTCGCTTCAGTGGTAAGTTCCCTTAATCTTCATCAGATGGTAACTGGACAATCGACATCATAGGCTAGTTCCATAATCCTCATTAGTGGTAACTTGCCGTCAGAGGTAATCTCCATTGATTCTTCATCAATTATAAGTTCCTTGAAATTAACAGCCTAAAAAACAACGAATAAATATCTAGTTAAAAAAATCCAGCCGTTTTTTACAACCAAGTGAAATTAATTAAAAATGCTTAATTGGGGAAAACATTGACTTCAAAATCGGAGCTCTAGATGACGAAATTGGGTCCCTGAGAGTTGGGAAAACTCACCTATAGCATTTGTCCACGCGTGTGGCTTGTTGAGACATTTGTCCATTACTTATCCTCGTATAACTTCAAATTGTCTAGTTGCACCAAATACGAGTCTGCAGTCTGCTAGATCATGGATTAGCTCCGTATCCCTATCACTTAATAATAATAATCATTATTATTTTTATATAAATTTAGACAAAAAGTTCTTTGTGTTGATCCAATCCGATCCATTTTGAACGACTCCAACAACTACTAGTAACCATGTTGATTAGTCAAAGTTTTGGTTAAGTTAAAGAATGAGAAATTGCTGAATATTTGAGTTGCATACCACTGAGATGCAGGATAGAGTCGCGAGAGTTTTGTTCCAAGTTACATGAAGCTACTTATCATTTGTAGGTTTTCTTCGCTCGCACTGTTTGCAAAATCTTAAATTTGTTTCTCATGTTTGTTGCTTCTTTGATTTCTTATTGAACCTTATCTTGAATCTCAGGATGATTGCAGAGCATGTAAATGAACCAAATTATGGCAATAGATGTAGCTAGCCTCCTTTCCACCAATTATGAAGTATTTTGGATGTGTGTTGTTGATTTGCAGAATATCTTCTTTCTTCAACTGCAATTAAAAAACTTCAAGGGTCAAACAATACACTTTGATATTAATGGCCAAACCCATTGCTTTTCAAATTCAATATACCAAGAATGTTACAGAAACAACTTTTTCCATTGAAGATAATGTGGATCTTGTTGCATTTCTGTACCAGCTAAAAAAACTATTCTCAAAACATCATAGTAATCAATTTTGAAGTCAATTTTAATTTGTTTGACCTCAAGAGTCAAATTGTACTTCATTTAACGGTTGATATGGTTATGTCTGGTGGAAATATAATGGTTGTACCTCAAGAGTCAAATTTTAATTTGTTTGACCTCAAGGTCCCATGATTTTTAGGGAGCAAATTTATACAGCAATACTATCAATATTATATTATGGAAAAAATATACTAAATATATTGTTTAGGTAAAGGATCATATACAACACATAAGATTTGTACGAAGTGTACGCGACCAAGGGAGGAGGACAAGTGTCCTTGCCTTGAAGGGTAATTTAGTCATTTCTCATTTAAACAACTTCCCCCTTTGATTTTCAAATGGATATAACTCTTTTATACGTTAATATTTTTTAAAAAATTACACCGTATTAACGAGATTACAGGATTTTGATTACCCGTTAGTTCATTACGTGATTTTGAATACCCATCACATGACTACATGATTTTGAATACTTATTACGTGATTACACATTCAACATAAACTATTACGTGATTACACATTCAGTATAAATCCACTACGTGATTACACGCTCAATATGATTAAAAAAATATTAACCTATGAAAAAGTTATAGCCATTTGAAAATCAAGGGGGAAGGAGTTCAAGTGGGAAAGGACCAGAATACCCTTTTGCTATTTGTTTCTTCAATTGTTTGAATCTCATATTTATGAAAATGCCACTGGATTACTTTGAGCCATTGATCTTAAAAGATAAATGGCTTAAATACTCACGTATTCTTGTATAGAAGCCAACCTATATTTATTTTATATTCAATTCAATTATATATAACAAATAAGCTATGGGCTCAACCAAATAATATGTGTGTAATATAATTCTGTGATATTTTGATGGCCTCAACCAAATAATGTGTGGGTAATATAAATAATATGTGTGGGTAATATAATTCTGTGATCTTTTAGGCAAAAAAATATATAGTAGGAGGGGGGAACCTTATTTACATTTTACCCCAAAACTTACAAAAGAATAGGAACAACCATACATGTGGTTCTAAAGTTATTAAAACATAATAAAAAAACATGTTACTTTTTAAACACTCCTTTAGGAAAAGTTTAGACGACTATTCTAAATAGTATATATTTTTTGTAATCATAGTTAAAACATTAATTGGCCATAAGGTCAAAAGAAAATTAAAATGTTTGTATCAGAGTCCGACACTCCAACCCGTCTCAGTTCAACCCTACTAAAAAGTCAACAATATTATTAATCCGAACCTGTTTTAACTCGTTATCCAACCCACCCATAATTTTTATGGGAAAAAAGTATAAGCTTACCAGAAATGATCTTGTCCATCATCAAGCACTTTGACCCTTTCCTTTAACTTAGCCTCTGGTCCGATATTTGACAATTTCTTAAGACCTTCACTTTGAATATTGAATCCAACTGATTTTCATGAATAAATCCTGTGTTATATCATGAATATTAATAATCAAAACCAGTTTGTTATATTATGGGGTAGTCAAATGTTGTTGTCTTAAAAGGAACCTGCACTTATGTCATTGACACTTTGTCTGTTATTAGCTGATTCAGTAACTATACGCGCGAGTTTTACAACATTATGAAATAGTTTATGTTGGGCTAAATAACATTCCTTAATTGTAAACCAGTTGGGCTTCCAACATTAAAACAGGCCCAAACTAGAAAGAAACCAGTCTTTGAAAAAAAATAATTAGAGGTTTGACGATGTTAATTGTTACCTGACGGAAAAATTACAGCCGTCGACGAAGTCATCGGCTGTGATGGCTTTATAAATCCGATATGATGTTAATTGGTATGATGTCGTTTTACCTCCGGTGATTTGGTATTCACGACAGGAAATCTGTTTTCAGTGACTACATATGATGTTAATTGGTACGATGGCTTTATTTATTTAAAACAAAGTTTAACAATAATTAACTGATATTTAATTAACAACTACCTTTATTAGTCTCTTATCTTATGTTGATGCAGGGGATATGAGAGATTTGGGGCCAGTAGTGGGAGCCTCTTCCTTCACACCTTTCTTTCAATTTTGGGCATTCATATATTTTCAAACTCAAAAGTGAAGGTAACAGCGTCTCTGGTAAATCCTTCACCTTTGGGCAGATGGAAATGTACAAATGTTGAAGGGATGTGAGGTCTTGGAGTCCCGTTGAAATGGATTCCAGATTATCAAATTGGACTATTCCCAGAAATGTAAGAGAAGAAGGGAAAAGGTGGGACAATTGACTAAAATTCCTCACATGAGGTTCATTAACTAAGCATAGGTGAACAAGGGAAGGTGGGAAATTCTGATTGCCCCATTCTGAGATGGGCTTTTTCAATCCCCCTACTTCAAGGGAACGCAAATTGGAAGGCCAAAGCCCACGAGGAAAGGAAGCATCAATCATTGGACAGTTTTTGATAGTCATATCTTTTAACATGGTGAGATTGGATAGCTGAAGGTCAGGAAATGACTCCAGATTTTCACAATCTTCTATACTCCAACTGATTAGATTTGGTAGCTGCAGGTCACCAAGTGCCTTCATGTTTTTGCAACGTCCTATCTTCAGTTCTGTGAGATATGGCAGATGGAGGTTAGGAAATGACTCTATGCTTTCACAACCTTCTATTTCCAACCTGGTGAGGTTTGATAGCTGAAGATCAGAAAATGATTCCATGTTCTGACAGTCACGTATGGACAAAGAGGTGAGATTTGATAGCTGATGAAGATTAGAAAATAACTCCATGTTTTGACAATACATTATTGACAAAGAGGTGAGGTGAGTGGAGTTACTCAGTTGATTTATTGATTTTAGATTCCCACAACCCCATATATCTACAGTAAGTGACTTGAGATTCTGCCCTCCTCCACCTGTTGTTGTTGCTCTTGGGAAGGAGACATCTCTAACTGAAGTACACCAACTGATGTCTAAACTCTCAATGCTATTTGGACAACACAAACGCTCCATACTAACACATAACAGTATCTTTAACTTCCTTAGAGATGATAGGAGGTTGCTCCCAATGTTATCCTCATCCTCCTCTTTCTCTCCTAAACTCACCAAATTCATACAATACTTTACCTCCAATTCCTTTAAATTTACAAGAACTTTACTTGCCTCTGCATCTGATTCCCATAGGTATCTTATCTCATCACAATTTTGTATGCATAGCTCTTCAACCGCCCCAAAATTCACTATGACACCTCTCCACACCTCATCCGTAAGCCCTAAAATCGATCTAATTTCCAATTTAGTGGTTGATGAAGCTGCTTGAACCAGACTTCTCAGCACACTTTCACCACATCCCTCTATCCTCAAAACTCTTAGTGAAGGTAATGCTTCAAGTGAGACATCAATCAAATTGGGACATCTTTTTATTTGTAGCTCTCGAAGGCATGGAAACATTGCATCGCTATTGGTTGACCATACCTCCCAACTCGACATATCTTCAAGCCTTAGAATTTCAAGTGAAGGTAGTCGCCCAAGTGGCGGTAGAGATGTACATTTTCTACAACCCCGTAGGGACACATGAACCAATTGATGAAAAGACGGATCCCCAACCCAATTCGGTAACTCGATTCCCTTATAATGCTTAACCTCAAGCATTTTCAACTTATCACTACATGGCATTAACTCACTGAGAACCTCCTTCTCAATTGTTTCCCTTCCAGAACCATCATTCCATTTCAACTTTAACTTATTAATCCCTTTTAAAGATAAGTTCGCCTCTCGTGCATGCATTGAGCATTGCACTTTGTTCAACCCCTTGATGGAAATTTCCCCGTGCAGATCCTTTAATCCCTTAAGCTCGATTAGTGCAAAGCCATCGTGTCCTTCAATGATAATTTTAGTGAGAGTTTGTAGGCTTTTTAACTCACCAATCCCCAAGGGCAACTTTTTCAGCTGTGGAGTATCTCTCATGTCAAAATGCCTCAACTTTTTTAGCTTTGAAAAGCTTTTAGGCAACTGGGTCAAACTCTTACATCCAAAAACTATCAATGTTTCCAAATTATAAAGATTACCAACATTGTCCGGCAACTCTTTGATATCAGTTTTAGATAGATTAAGATACCTTAGGTGCTTCAAACTACCAATGGAATTCGGTACCTCACTTATCCTAAAACGACTCAAAGTAAGAACCCTTAATAACGGTAACTCAGGAAGTAAGTCAACCAAAATCTTGCTGGATAAGTAGAACTCGTCCCAACTTTGATCGACCCCAACATATACCGCTAACAATGTTCTCAAACCTTTAGCTCTCTTGAAGGCCTCAAACTTGTGGTAAGCTACATATTCATCATGGATAAATGACATGTGACGGTACTTCGACAAATCTTCCATCCGATTGTCATCCCTTGAAAAGAACTCTCCGGCAACAAATGTAGCCAAGTCATTCATCAGGTCATGCATCACAAATAATGTTTCCTTATTAGGAGCATTTTGAAAAAATGACCTTGATAACAACTCTTCAAAATATTCATTGCCAAGGCGTTCTGGTGACATGGTTGCATTTGATTTGTTCAAAAACCCTTCTCCCAGCCACAATAGGACTAACTCTTCCCTGTCAAACAAATAATCCTTGGGGAACAATGAGCAATATGCAAACAACCGCTTCAAATTTGCAGAAAGATCATGGTAACTTAGCCTAAGGGCGGGAACAATTGCCATCCAATCTGCAGAAAGGTCACCATCACAATTTGAATCCCATATCTTACTATTCAACACATCATCCCATTTTTCTTCATCTGTTTTAGCTCTCAGCAGCCTTCCAATTGCCTTTAACGCCAAAGGCAAACGACCACACTTTTCCACAATACGCTCACCCTTTGGTCTGAGTGTTGGGTGCGAATCAAAGTTGTCTACACCCAATGCATGTAAAGCAAATAAAGACAAAGCATCTTCACTCGACAAAGTCTTAAGATGGTCTAGATTATCAAAACCTAGCATCTTAAGCAATTGCTCCTTGCGAGATGTCATGATTACCTTACTTCCACGAGCCCCTGAATGAAATGGGAGCACTAGGTTTTCCCAATCGTTGAAGTTTTCACTCCACACATCATCTAGTACTAGTAGAAATCGTTTGTCCTTAAGTTTCTCTTTAAGAGCCACTTGAAGCTGATTTAGATCCGCAAATTCCTTGTTTTCGTCGGACACAGCTTGAAAGATGGTTTTGGTTATCTTAGAGATATCAAAATCATCAGAGACACAAACCCATGCGTGGAGTTCAAACCGACCCTTCACTTGTGTATCATTATACAGAAGTTTAGCTAGAGTGGTCTTACCAACCCCACCCATACCGACTATGGGTAAGACGCTGAAGTTTTCCTTACATGGCTCATCCTGCAACAGCTTGTTGAGCAATTTTTCTTTCTCAATTTCTCGTCCAATGACATCAGATTCTAGCAAGGAGGTTTCGTTTCCTCTATTGTTATTTTTTGGCTTTTCACCTTTCACAATCAAACCAGGATTTTGTTTTTGTAGATTTTGTAACTTGGTGGTAATACTGTCTAACTTGGGACTCAGCCTATGACTTAGTGAGAAGTTTGTGCAGCAAGTTGGGATGAGCTTTCTTACCATGCTGGTGCTCGCTTCTGATTCCGGGGTCAGCTCACGATGCATAGCTTCAGTAGCCACTTCGTCAAGTACGTCATCGATATCGTAAGCCAGATGTTGGAGACTATTGAGCCACAGTCTGACAGATTCATCAGTTATTTCCTTGTGAGAGGCATCATTAAGCAGAGCTTGGATCTGGGACAACGTGCTCCCCAATTGCTTGAGCTCTGAGTGGATATTCTGAGAGCGAGCATATTTCTTGAAGGCTTCATCGGCTAGCTTCTCAAAAATGACTTTGACGAGGGCAGCAGCAGCAGCTTCAGCCATTGTTAACAGTGAAAACGTAAACTGGAAATTGGAATGAGAGTAGTTTTTGGTTTGTATGGTATGAATGTATGTAGGTAAATAAGATAACATGAATGGAGATAATTTGGGAGTGGTTTATTTGAGACAAGATAGGAATGGAGACAAGAAAGAAGTCTTTTTAACCAATTATTTTATAATTCCTATTCATAATGGAGAATCAATTATTATTATCAAATGAACGTATATTATTTTATATTAAGGTGCCAGCACTAATTTTTAATAATTGTGTTTCTCTCAGAAAACAGTTTACTATTTTTCAATATGAGTTCTTTTATTTAATTTAAAAATTTGGTTACTTTCATTTGTCAATATCCTGTACTTGCATATGCTTATATATTGTACTCATTTATAGATAACTTCAAGTATATCAACCTTTGATGTCTCAGTAACCATCATAAACCCCCTAAACATCACTCTTAATTTTACAATAATCACAGCAACCTTTGATGAGCAAATATGAGTTTTCTAAAAATGAAACACTGCACCAAAAACAAATTAAGGGCAAATATCAAAGAAAGTGACATAAAAACAGCACTTCTTAGTGATGGAAACCAAAGACTTTCTATTACACCAATAATAAGATTAAAAGTTAGTTTTAGTAAATTAAAAAGGGGTCTACATATTTACACACCTTATTGCCTATTTGGACACCCTTCAAGACGCCTCGTATAGACCTATACGAGGCGTATAGCCTTTTTCAATTTCCAAGAGAATCTCTGATTATGTCATATTTTGTCTTATTTGCCTCGTATACGCCTATACTGGGCGTCTAGGGGAAAAAGACCATTTAGCCCCTGATTTAGGCCTATACTGAGGGTAAATTGGTCTTTTTTGCCTCTCTTATATGCCTAGTATAGGCCTATACTAGGCATATATAAGGGTTTTTTTTTTTTAACAAACATTTTAACAATATTAATCGTTTTAGCAAAACTTTTATACAAAAACAAGTTTTTTTATTTTAAATAATTAATATTAGGACCCCTCGTTGGTTTTTTTTTTTTTTTTTGAGTTGAAAAATGGATGTTTTGGTATGGTAATTTGATTGTTTTTGAAGGGTGATGTTTTTTGAGTAAAAAAATGGGTGTTTTGGTGGGGTAATTTGAGTTGTTTTTTTTTTTAAATTTTATTGTTTTTGTATAAAAGTTTGCTAAAACGATTAATATTGTATAAAATGTTTGTTAAAAAAAAAAAAAAAAAAAAAAACCCTTCAAGACGCCCAGTTGAGTAAAAAAATGGGTGTTTTGGTGGGGTAATTTGAGTTGTGTTTTTTAAAAAAATTTTATTGTTTTTGTATAAAAGTTTGCTAAAACGATTAATATTGTATAAAATGTTTGTTAAAAAAAAAATCCCCTTCAAGACGCCCAGTATAGGCCTATACGAGGCATATAAGGGGCAAAGGGTCACATATGAGGCCTATACGAAGGGTCCTATACGCCCAGTATAGGCCTATACGAGGCGTCTTGAAGGGGTCAAACCAGAAGTGACATGAGTCAGGCACTGATTTTGATGTAACACTATACGCCTCGTATAGGCCTATACGAGGCCTATACGAGGCAAAGGGTGTCTAAATAGGCAGATAAGGTGTCCAAATAGATTGACCCTTAAAAAGACCGTTATCGGTTTTAAGTGTTAAATAACTGTTCATCCAGTTTACCTCTGTTAGTACATTTGTTGACATGACATTCTAATTTTTGTTGATGTGGAATTCCACATCATCAACCAATTGGTCAGTGGTCAATGATGGTCCACATCACCATCCATGTGATTTTTTTTCTTTTTTTTTTTTTTTTCTGATGTGAAATCCTGTGATAAGCACCTTAACATATATTTTTCTAGGTTATAAAAGTTAAAGCAATGGCTGCTATGAATTGGAATGAGAGTAGTTGGTCTGTATGCTATGAATGTATGTAAATAAGATATATGAGTGGAGTGGTTAATTAGGTACAAGATATGAGTGGAGACAAGAAAGCAGTGGACAAAACAAGGATGCTTACATTTCAACAAATTCTTTAAATATTCTTGTGCATATTGCACAATTATTTGATATTCTATGTTGTCAAGTTGCAGACGTTAAATTTACTAAATACCACTTGTGTTGCACTTAATGTACATTTTACTATTTTTTAATCTGAATTTTGTTTTAAGAGTAAGGTTTTTGTATCTCTTCACAGCAGCAGTAAGAAAATTGGGTTGCTTAATGTGTCAAAACTCTTGACTTAAATCCCTGTATCGAGTTGACAATTGTCGGACAATAGTGGTTGTCATATGGTTCTAACATCCAGAGATTTGTCGATTTCAATTAACAATACTAGTTGTTACATGGTTCCGCGTTAAACAGCATTCGCAGATCCCGTTGAATATGGTGTGCTTATTGTAAAGGCATATTTCTTGATCCCGTATGTAGAAATTTATGGTATCAAACACAAACAAGAACAAGAACAAAGCAATAGCGACAAAACGGTGACCAAAATCTTATTATTTCACCCAAACCAGAAAACACCCCCCAATACCCAACGATCTTACCAACAGTAAGATCTGTATGAACAGATGTTCAGATCAACTGATTTAATCAGTTGATCTACAAGAATACAATGAAAGAAATAAGAACAAAACAGAAAGATACAACCTGATCTACAGCAGCTGATCTCACAGACGAGATAGCACCAACACACAAGCAGATCGGAACAAATACAACAACAACAAGTAATACAAAAGTGAAAGTGATCGGAGCAAATGGAGAAGATGAATCTGGAACAATGAGAGAGAAACTCTCATTATATACCACAAATATCTGATGTTACACCCAGCACCCTTGAACTATCTCCCAATATACACCGACACAAGGAAAGTTGCAATAAGGCCCTTCAACTATGACAATCTGTTACAACAACTTTATCAATCGGTTAGAGTTAATAAAATGGAATATTTGAATGAATACTATATAAAAAACGATATATGCTATCATTCTTTCAACATCCCCTCTTCATTCAAATATGAAAACCAATTAACCATCCCTAACTTTTCACAAAACACCTTATGCTGCTCAACACTCAACCCTTTTGTAAAACCATCTGCAGGTTGACTCTCAGAGTCAACCTTAACTGTTTCAATAATTCCTGAACCAACCTTTTCTCTCAGAAAATGAAGGTCAACCTCAAAATGCTTGGTTTTTTCATGGAAGACAGGATTGGCTGCTATAGATATAGCAGCCTTACTGTCACAGTATAATTTAACTGGCAATTCACAGTTAACACCAACTTCTCTCAATAAGTTCAGCAACCACATAATCTCACAAGTTGCCGAACACATGGCTCGATATTCTGCCTCACCTGTAGACCTAGAAACAGTACTCTGTTTCTTGCTTTTCCAAGAAACTAATGAACCACCAAGATATACACAATAACCAGTCACAGACTTTCTTGTAGATAGACACTTAGCCCAGTCTGAGTCTACAAAACCAACTAAGTCCAACTTATCATCCTTTTTAAACAACAAACCACAACCTGGACCTGACTTAAGATACCTTAACAATCTTAAGGCAATCTGCAAGTGCATTTCAGTTGGGCTGTGCATAAACTGACTCAGAAACTGCACAGCATAACTGATATCCGGCCGTGTCAAAGAAAGATAGATCAACTTACCAACCAGCTTTTGAAAACCAGTAATATTTTTCAAAACACTTTGGTTTTTAGAAATCTTGGCAGTTATTAGATAACTTTGTTCAATGGGTGTCTTAATAGGTTTACAAGCTAAATACCCAAACTCACTTAGAAGTTCTAAGCAGTATTTTCTTTGATTCAAACACACACCAGACTTGTTATACAAAACCTCAATACCCAAGAAATATTTCAACTTACCTAAATCTTTGATTTGAAAATTCGAATTCAAAACAGCCTTAATTTTATCAACTTCATCGATATTATTCCCAGTAACAACAATATCATCCACATACACAAGAAGCACAATAAACACACCATTTCTAGACAACACATACATAGAATGGTCACATTTACTTTGCACAAAACCATAATCAACAAGAACACTGCTCAACTTTTCATTCCACTTTCTAGGGGCCTGTTTCAGCCCATACAACGATTTCACTAACTTACACACTCTAGACTCATCAGGAGAGTAATAACCCTGAGGTAAACGCATATAAACATCCTCATTAATAGTGCCATACAAGAAGGCATTATTAATGTCAAGCTGAAACAATGGCCAACTATTCTGAACAGCAAGAGCAATAACACATCTCACAGTTACCATTTTCACTACAGGTGAAAATGTCTCCCCAAAATCCAACCCTTCCCTTTGATTGAACCCCTTGGCCACAAGTCTAGCTTTGAATCTTTCGATTTCTCCACTAGACTTGTACTTAACCTTATAAACCCATTTGCAGCCAATGGGTTTTCTTCCTGGGGGTAAATCAACCAAAGTCCAGGTATTATTTCTGAATAAGGCCTCCATTTCCTTATTCATTGCCTCAACCCACCTAGGGTCCTTATCAGCCTCATTATAACTAGAAGGTTCAAGGGTTTTATTCAACAAACTTACAAAACTAAAGATGTCTTTTGACAAACAAGCATAACTCACAGTTTTATCTATACTATACTTAGCATTACCACTTAACACATAATCCTCAAACCTTTTGGGAACAACTGAAGTTCTAGTGGACTTCCTAAGACTTGGACCAGTACCCTCAGATAGGTTGGTCTCATCACTTGGTATTCCACTGTCCTCTGCCTCGCCATATAACCCAGGCTCACTACTTCCTTCACAACCAATTGTCACTTGCTGAGATTGGTCAGCAGTACTGGTTATGGTAGATGTGGAGGGTCCTAATGGCTGCTGATCATCACTGGAAATACCATGAGAGCCATTATTACCCTCTTCATCATTGGGCATTTGCGAAACTTCAGGTGTTTTTGTATCATAGCAATCAAAAAAAGTTATGTGATTTAAGGTTTTATCAACAAAACCAGAATTACCAATATGTTTATTCTTAAAAGGATAAACATCCTCATAAAACTTAACATCTCTAGAAAATAAGACCTTCTTATTATCTAGACTCCACAATTTATAACCCTTCTTAACATTGGAATAGCCAATCAACACACACTTATCAGCATGATAAGTAAACTTGTCAGATTCATTTAACACAGTGCTAAAACACAAACACCCGAAGTTTCTAAGATGAGTTAAAGAGGGTTTAAAACCAAAAACTATCTCATACGGACTTTTACCTAACAACACAGAAGAGGGTAACCTGTTAATCAGGTAAACAGCAGTCAGAATACAATCAGACCAAAAACTCAGAGGTAGATCACCTTGAAACATCAAAGCTCTAGCCATATTCAATAGGTGCCTATGTTTACGCTCAACCACACCATTTTGCTGTGGTGTGTAAGCACAAGTGGTTTGATGCAAAACACCTTTCCCTTTTAAAAAAACACTCATTTGATTATTTACAAACTCGGTTCCATTATCACTTCTAAAAACCTTAACTCTTTTTTTAAACTGAGTTAAAAGAAGTTCATAAAAACCTGTTACATTTTCAAAAACTTCCATTTTATTTTTTAGTAAATAACACCATACAGTTCTTGAATAATCATCTACCACAGTTAGAAAATATTTAAAACCTTCATTACTAGACACTCTGTATGGACCCCATACATCTAAGTGAACTAAATCACCTATCTCTTTTGTTTTGTGGTCACTTAAAGGAAATGGAACCCTTACTTGTTTTGCCTTATGGCAAATTTCACATGGACCATGATCTAAAGTTTTAATATCTAGACACCCTTTTAAAACGGCTAGAACCTGATCAGATGGGTGGCCTAGCCTACTATGCCACAAATTTGACTTAAACACACTATTCAAACAGACATTAACAGAATTACCATTTTTCCCAACAAAGTATAAACCATTGTCCTGATTACCAGTCACCAGAACCTTCTTGGATCTCAAATCCTGAAGCAAACAATGATTTTCATTAAACAAAACTCCTATCTTATTGTCTTTAGCTAATCTAAAGACAGACAACAAGTTCACACTATAACCAGGAACATAAAACACATCTTCAAGCACAACATCATCAACAAGTTTTATTTTACCAATTTTATACACTTTAACATCAGTTCCATTTGGATGACTAACTTTTAGATTATAGTCAGACACATCAACCCAATCAAACATACCTTTATCAGACTTAACCATGTGTTGATTAGCACCAGAATCAACAATCCAATTATACTCAAACTCAAACATACTAGTACTAGAACAACTAACAAAACCAGTAGCAAAACTACAAGTGACAGAAGACTCACCTCCCATGTTGGATTTACCCTGTTCACCACCAGAGTTTTCTCCAACAAGACTCAAAAGCTTAGAAATCTGCTCAGAAGTGAAAGGCATAGCAGTACCAACAGAATTTGAAGACCCAACAGTAGTATTGTTTTTATTATTATTACTAGACACATTAGACCTAGGAATCTGTCCACCTGATCTTTTCCTAAAACCAGGTGGATATCCAATAATCTCATAGCACCGGTCAACCGTATGACCAAGCATATTACAATGAGAACATTTTAGGTTAGGGTTAGGACCTCTAGTATTCTTCTTCCTAGAATCAAATGACTGATTAGACCTAGTAACAAATGACACATTTTGACCTTTAGATCCATTTGAAACCAACCTATGAGATTCCTCTCTGGACACAATAGAAAATGCAACTTTAACAGAAGGGAATGGTTCTCTTGTTAACAAGTTAGTTCTTACAGGCTGATAAACATCATCAAGCCCCATAAGAAACTGCATTAGTTTAATGAGAGTAGTAAAATCATTATAATCTTTAGCAGCCTGACAAGAGCATGAAGGAAGCTGCACCATTGCATCAAACTGCTTCCACCTGGTTGTCAGTCTGTTATAGTATTCAGCAACAGTGCTTCCATTTTGAGAAATACCATTTATCTTTTTATACAAATCATACACAACAGAACCATCCACTTTATCAAAAGACTCTCTTAAATCAGTCCAGACTTCTGAGGCAAGTTTAGAAAAAACTTGCCCCAGAAATAACTCCTCAGAAATGGAGTTTAACAACCAAGTAATCACAACTGAATTACATCTCTCCCATTGATTTGCTAAGACCTGATCATCTTTTGGTTTTATACATTTACCATCAATAAATCCATATTTATTTTTTGCTTCTAAAGCAAGTCTCATAGCATTAGACCAGACAGGATAATTTTCAGTTCCTTTTAGCTTTATACTAACAATGGTCAAGGTACTAGAGTCACTAGGGTGAAGGTACAAAGGGTCTCCAATATCAAGCTTACTAATCATGGTAGCAGAAGTACTAGTATCCCCCATGATCAAAAACAACACACAACAGCAGGCAACCAATAACAAATAAGACACAAACAATTAACCAAAAAAGGCTAACTGTGACAGAGGCCAGATTCCAGGTTCGTCACTCAAAAGGTGCCTGGACAAGCGTATCACAGGAGCACAAACACAAAAGAAAAATAGACAAGCAAACAACAAACAAGGTGCCGGTCCTCACTACCCCGACTTCAACTAATCAACCATCAAAGCAGTAAACTAATCTACAGAAAGGGAAAGATCTCACAGTGGGTGCAAAGCCTTTACACAAGATGAAGACTGTAACCTTCTAGGGTTACAAGTCTATCACCAATAGCAATGAACAAACACTGGTTGGTTTGCTCTGAATCCTTCTAGGGTTTCAGAGACCAACGCAGTCTTCTCACAGATTCCAAGAACAGAACCAAGCAAACCCAAGCAAATCCTCCGATTAGGGTTTCACAAACCCTAACTCAATATCACGCCCAAGATCAACCAACTAGGGTTTCTCAAGATCAGAAACCCTAAAAACAACCTACAAGAACACAATAAGAGATATGAAACAGCGGAAGATCAATCGATCAAGAGCTTATTTAGCTCTGATACCATGTAGAAATTTATGGTATCAAACACAAACAAGAACAAGAACAAAGCAATAGCGACAAAACGGTGACCAAAATCTTATTATTTCACCCAAACCAGAAAACACCCCCCAATACCCAACGATCTTACCAACAGTAAGATCTGTATGAACAGATGTTCAGATCAACTGATTTAATCAGTTGATCTACAAGAATACAATGAAAGAAATAAGAACAAAACAGAAAGATACAACCTGATCTACAGCAGCTGATCTCACAGACGAGATAGCACCAACACACAAGCAGATCGGAACAAATACAACAACAACAAGTAATACAAAAGTGAAAGTGATCGGAGCAAATGGAGAAGATGAATCTGGAACAATGAGAGAGAAACTCTCATTATATACCACAAATATCTGATGTTACACCCAGCACCCTTGAACTATCTCCCAATATACACCGACACAAGGAAAGTTGCAATAAGGCCCTTCAACTATGACAATCTGTTACAACAACTTTATCAATCGGTTAGAGTTAATAAAATGGAATATTTGAATGAATACTATATAAAAAACGATATATGCTATCATTCTTTCAACACCGTATCGTCATTTTACTCTGCTTTTGTTTTAATTTCTCTGACTTATACATGAGTTCCAGCAGCAAAACATGTACTAGTGTTTATGATTTAACATAAAAAGGAGAAAAAGAGATGTCATAAAATCTGTTTTTGATTGTAGTTAAAATTTTCAAAATGAATTGCTTTAATTTTTTTTTTCATCAAAATCCTGAACACTTAGTTTCAAGTGAAAGAATAATGTGACATTTACATGACCACAATAACTAACAAACATAATAATAAGTTTTGTAATGATTATAATATGCTGTTTTCTCTATCTTGATTTTAATATATTTTTTTTGAGTTAATTACTGTTTTCGTCCCTGAGGTTTGTCAAAAATAACGGTTTCAGTCCATTAGTTTAAAAATTGCGATTTCAGTCCATTAGTTTCATTTTCGTAACCATTTCAGTCCACTAACTTAACTCCATCCATTTATTTTGTTAACTTTGAGTTAACTAACTAATTCAGGGACGGTTTGCGTCAGTTTTAGAAACACATGGACTTAAGTGTAAACTCTAAAACATTAAAACAAAAAAAATAGTAAATTCCAAAAAATAAAAAAAAATCCAAAAAAACCAAACAAATTCCAAAAAAATCTAAAAAATAATAAAAATTCTAAAAAATCATAAAAATTCTAAAAAATACAAAAAATTCGTTTCGGCGCGAACTGTTTCGAACCCGAATCGTTTCGAGCTTAACCGTTTCGACGCGAACCGTTTCGAGCTTAACCGTTTCGACGCGAACCGTTTCGACCCGAACCGTTTCGAGCTGAACCGTCCGTACCCTTTCGACCGGAACCGTTTTGAGCTAAACCGTTTCGACGCGAACCGTTTCGACCCGTACCGTTTCGACCCGTACCATTTCGAAGCCGAAACGTTTCGAGCTGAACCGTTTCGAACCGAACCGTTTCGACCCGTACCGTTTCGAAGCCGAACATTTTCAAGTCGTACCGTTTCGAACCGAACCGTGCCGTTTCGAACTGAACCATTTCGAGCTGAACCGTTTCGAACCGAACCGTGCCGTATCGAACCGAACCGAACCGTTTCGACGCAAACCGTGCCGTATCGAACCGTGTTGTATCGAACCGAAACGGTTCGGCTTCGAAACGGTACGGCTTCGAAACGGTTCGGGTCGAAACGGTACGGTTCGACACGGTTCAGCTCGAAACGGTTCGGTTCGATACGGCACGGTTCGGTTCGAAACGGTTCAGCTCGAAACGGTTCGGTCCGAAACGGCACGGTTCGGTTCGAAACGGTACGGCTTGAAACGGTTCGGCTTCGAAACGGTACGGGTCGAAACGGTTCGGCTCGAAACGGTACGGGTCGAAACGGTTCGCATCGAAACGGTTCAGCTCGAAACGGTTCGGGTCGAAACGGTACGAACGGTTCAGCTCGAAACGGTTCGGGTTCGAAACAGTTTGCGCCAAAACGGATTTTTTTGATTTTTTAGAATTTTTTAGAATTTTTATGATTTTTTATAATTTTTATTATTTTTTAGAATTTTTTGGAATTTGTTTGGTTTTTTGGAATTCTTTTGATTTTTTGGAATTTACTATTTTTTTTGTTTTAATGTTTTGGAGTTTACACTTAAGTCCCTGTGTTTCTAAAACTGACGCAAACCGTCCCTGAATTAGTTAGTTAACTCAAAGTTAACAAAATAAATAGATGAAGTTAAGTTAGTGGACTGAAATGGTCCCGAAAATGAAACTAATGGACTGAAATCGCAATTTTTATACTAATGGACTGAAAACGTTATTTTTGACAAACCTTAGGGACGAAAACAGTAATTAACTCTTTTAATAAGCTTATAATTAAGAAGTTATGGTAATAATAGTGATTTATTATTTTATTATAATAATTTGCAAAAGAACATCGCAAATATGAGATTTTGCAATTGAATTTTCTAAAAACTGGCAATAGATGCAAATCCACTAATACTACAGGGTCTTGTTTAATTCAGGTTGCCTCTCTCTCGTTCCTAGTTGTTATGCATATATGTATGTCTCTATATATGTTCTAAATTCCTTCCTGATTTACACCCTTATTTTTTGTAAAATTGCCCAAACTAATGTAAACTGGTAACTTATATACTAATTGCTGCATACGCGTTTAGGTAATTATTATTGCAGTATTTAGTATGTGTAATACTCATAGAATAATAGGTATGTAGACATAAATGAAATTCACATTTGTTTATAGTGATTTTATCGATGTTCTTGTCCTCTTGGTCAACATAAATTAACAATTCTTTTGTTTGGGAGTAGGTAAAGTGTAGGTATATATAGTTGTCAGCTAGCTACATAACAATGAATTGGCCGGTTTGTACATTTTTATAAAATAATTATATTATAATTAATGTCAAGTTGTCAATTGTTAAAGAAATCGCTTTTTGTTTCTTCTTTTTGAACGGCAACTTTCATTAAAACAAACCAAATTAAGAGGCCAACCACAGTTAACAAGAAACTAACACGGAGATGCTACAAAACCCAGAAAGAAATCGTTTTATTGTTGTGTCACACCCATGGTCCGATAAAAGAAATTGTTTATTGAGCTTGAATGAAAATAAACTAATATGAAGTTTGTATGACTAGAAAACTTGACCATTCATTTTATTGAAGTTTGTAAACGAACACAATAGTATACTTATACCACCCCCTTGATACATATTACAAAAGTAACCAATTTGAAATGCCAACGCCCACTAGGAAACAAAGCATGCAATGCTTGAACAATGTGTGATTTACGGATGTTTTAACAATGTGAGATATGACAGCTTCCTATCTTTCCTAGCTAAAATACCTCACCCTTTTATTTAAACATCCTATATAAAAGTCCATTGTTAGTCCTCCTATACCTGATACAATTTGGGCCTACATGGGCTGAAAACAGGAAATTAAGTGGCCATTTGCCTATGATAGATAGTTGTTGTTGGGCTCAAACTAGCAGCCCAAATGAAGTACATATTTTTAAAAACAATCACAGTGGGCCAGTTGCAATTGTTCTTCACATCAGCTGCGTGCGTTCGAACCACCACTTTTCCCCATAATCACGCTCCCAAAAAGTAATTTATGCCTCCGTTTTAGTTGCTGTTTTGATTTCAATCGTTGCCCCCTTTGTGGGTTTGTTTTTTATTGTAAATTTCTGCTATTTGTGACTAGTGTTTTCTTGTTCGTATTTTTTTGCGGTTGATTTATGAACTAGAGAGTTTTTTGTGTTCGGTCCATTGGGTTTTTTACGCAGATGTGAAATTGGGAATGTATGTTGCGCTCTTGTATGTTTGTTGGTTTTGTTTTTCCTTGTTTTGGAAGGGATTTTAGCTATTGAGTTTGCATGCACACCAGGTGTTTGGTTTAATGCCTCAATGAAAGATGCCTCTTTGTTACAGTTTTTTAAATGACTTTGTTTTCAGTGTGTAACTATGTGGCGTTTTGGAGCGGATCTCAGGTGGGTATTTTGTTCTATTCGTATCTAAATCATAGATGTAATTGAACACTTGGTAAAATGAAATAGTTAAGCTGGCTTCTTATTTGAGAACCCATATAAAGAAATTAGCAATTACTCGATAACAAATAGGCTTACATGTATATCTGAATAAATTACAATATTTCTTGGTCAAAACATTACCCCTTTGACCCGTTTTAACCAACCCGTTTCTGGCCTCCATTGGTGTATAGCCACTTTTTGTTTGTTTAACAAGTGTAATTCAGAAAAATTTTCAGTTATCTAAAGATGATTTTATATATATATATAAATTCAGTTGTGGGGTGTGGAGAACATGCATGCTTGCCATTTCACTCTGTCTAAGCTCTTATAAGTTAATTTTTTTTTAGTTTATAATTTATGCATCATTTTGATAGACAATACATTCTTGCTGAACTGAGGGAGCATACTGACTTTGACTTTTTTTCAACTTGTTTTACTGCTTTCATGCTATTGGTTCAATCGACTTCAATGTGTATGTAGTGTAGATTTTTAATAAAATCAGAAAATTGATCATGTGTATTCCTTAGCTTCTTTTGTAAACTAGATCGACATTCATGTCGTAGTATCCAGTAGATCATTTTTCATGTCCAAATTGGGGATGAGTGCTAAATTAGGGTTCTCGAACCTAACAGTCTAGGTTTTCGATTTAATTGATTCAAAGAAAAAAAAGTTTGTAAATAACAGGTTATATGGATGTTGATATATACCAAGACTCATATTTATATATGGATAAATTTCACATACACTTGAACGAGTGACCCACTGACCCGTTTCTTTTTCAGGAAAGTTTATGAGCTTTTAATATTAACTAATTATGTTATTTGTTCATAAAAATAGAACTTTAGTTTGATAGCTGTGTGTAGATTTGTATGTTGCATCATACGTACCATGCATGCAGATTGCTTTTGGAAATGGTCACTTAATCTGTTAATTGGACTATATCTATGTGATTCATTTGGATATTTTAGGCTGCTAATGTTCACTTTGAAAGTAGTTTAAAAAGTAGGTATGTTCTGATTTTTTTATTTTCTACATCAGTTAGTTGTTAGCTGTTATTCATACAAACCCTATAGGTTCTTTTATATCCATATTTCATTTTATTAGATTAGATTACTTTTTACTATTTGTTTTATTAATATACAACACCTTAATTATGTTTGTGTCCTAGGTTACCTTTCTAATACTGCTATCTTTTACATGACCACTCACTCTCTGTTCGATTAGGTTAAACTGAGAGTTGTGTGTGTATAGGGATACCGATGGGAGTAACGGTCAAGTCATCAGTCAACATCGGATTGAAAACAGGGTACTCTGTTTTGGTCACCGTAGCAGCCGGTTTCGTCGGAATCCACATCAGCGCCGCCTTGAGATGCCGTGGTGACTACCTTTTAGGGTTAGACAATTTTAACAGTTATTACGATCCTACCCTCAAAAGGGCTCATCAACATGTATGGAAAAAAGTGGGCTTTTCATTGTGGAAGGGGACATAAACAACACCGGTTTGCTGAACGAACTCTTTGAGATAGTTCATTTTACTCATGTTATTTATTTAGCTGCTCAAGCTGGTGTTAGATATGCAATGAAGAAACCCAAAATCTTATACTCATAGTAATATTGCTGGTTTTATTATTGTTCTTGAAGTATGCAAAAATGCAAATCCACAGCCTGCAATTGTTTGGGTATCTTCTAGTTTTGTTTATGGGTTGAATACAGAAGTACCCTTTTCGGAAAAAAGATTTCGGAAAAAGATCGAACTGATCCTATACGCTGCAACGAAGAAAGCGGCTGAAGAATTCGCTCAGACATATAATCATATTTATGGGTTGTCTTTGACGGGTTTGAGGTTCTTTATGGTTTATGGACCATGGGGTAGACCCAATATGGCTTATTTTTTCTTTAGTAAAGAGAAGTATTATGGTTCAGGAAAAAGAGTGATCACTGAGGCGCAATACAACGCACTGATGCAAAAAGTTGTAAGCTTGTTCTTGAATTCTTGTTTCTTTTGATATATTCGCATGATTGATTTATTACTCCTGCACTTTCTGAAAACAAATTATCTTATTTTCAACTGTTGGTATATGATTATGCATCAAGTAAGGAGGAAAGAGGGATCTCACACGATGAACAAGTTTTTGTGGTCCACGCGAATGTAATTTATTGTCTCAGTATTATTGTAGGATTCATGGCTAATAGAGCAAATTTTATTTGGTTGGATTTGTATCATTTTTTGGTATTCAAAAATATAGAACACATTAGTTTAAGTGTTGTGATGTTTCTTGTTTAGTTTCTTGATTGAAGGTTGACTTGCTGTGTGTATGTGTTTTTTTCTTTTCTTTTTATTATTAATTTCTTGATATGAGTTTGGTTTTTGTGATCTCATGATACATTTTTACATTCAGCATGACTTTATGATTTCCTTTGTTTTGTTACCTCTTTACTAATCTTTCTTTTTATTGTAATTTGTCAACTGAAGTTGCTAGTATAGGGTTATCAAACAATCGTGTCGTAATAGTAGCTGTGCATTCTTCCCATCTAAATCGCAATCATCAGTTGTTACAAAAGTCTATTAACAACCTAGGGCAATAGTTGTGTAAACTTTACAGGTCATGTCTACTTTGTTTATCCATTATTTATGACATATTGCAACTGCATGAATACCTTCCGAGTTACTACCAAGAGAATTAGATCTTTCAAGGATACAATGTTGTCGGGAGATTAAATTTTTGTGCATCGCAATCAAGCTAAAACTTAGCTAATACCCTACGTTCACTGTGAGTTAGTTTGCAGCGGGATATTAGTTAATCAATGTGTTAGGTATCACTGTTTCATCGTCAACTGATACACAATATGCGCAAAACAATAAACAAGAGTAGAAGAACAATTGCTATAAGCACAAGGTATTAATCAAAATTGATTGTTTCAATACATCATGTAAAACTAGCTATAAATTAAAATTGAATTTACATATGGTTTTCTAGCTAACGCTCTAGCTATGAAGAGGGTGACATGCAAATTTTCTCTGAATTTGCACAACATTAAACTATGGGGTCAAGTGATAATAATATCAATGCGGACTCGTGTATCTATATTCTTGTTGAGACGTATGGAATTGACAAGTGACAATTATGTATAACATCCTCTCAACAGATTGTCTTCGTCAAATGATAGGCATACACGTGGCATCTCTTTTTCATTAGCGAGACTTCATCAATCTTCACTAGAGGTAACTCGCTTCAGTGGTAAGTTACCTTAATCTTCATCAGATGGTAACTGGTAACTTGACAATTGACATCATAGGCTAGTTCCATAATCCTCATTAGTGGTAACTTGCCGTCAGAGGTAATCTCCATTAATTCTTCATCAATTATAAGTTCCAATCAGAGTTACGTAACTTAGCCCAAGGATTCCTTGAATTAACAGCCTAAAAAACAACGAATAAATGTCTAGTTAAAAAAATCCATCTGTTTTTTTACAAACAAGCGAAATTAATTAAAAATGCTTAATTGGGGAAAACATTGACTTCGAAATTGGGTCCCTGAGAGTTGGGAATACCCACCTATAGCATTTGTCCATGCGTGTGACTTGTTGAGACATTTATGTCCATTACTTATCCTCGTATAACTTCAAACGTAATGAAAGTTATTCCCTTTTTAGCTTGAATCATTTTCCAGTCCACTTCTCTGTGTCTAGTTGCACCAAATACGAGTCTGCAGTCTGCTAGATCATGGATTAGCTCCGTATCCCTATCACTTAATAATAATAATAATAATAATAATAATAATAATAATAATAATAATAATAATAATAATAATAATAATAATAATAATAATAATAATAATTTTTATATAAATTTAGACAAAAAGTTCTTTGGATTGATCAAATCCGATCCATTTTGAACGACTCCAACAACTACTAGTAACCATGTTGATTAGTCAAAGTTTTGGTTAAGTTAAAGAAAGAGAAATTGCTGAATATTTGAGTTGCATACCACTGAGATGCATGATAGACTCGCGAGAGTTTTGTTCCAAGTTACATGAAGCTTATCTTGAATTTGTTTCTCATGTTTGTTGCTTCTTTGATTTCTTATTCAACCATATCTTGAATCTCAGGATGTTTCAAGAGCATGTAAATGAACCAAATTATGGAAATAGATGTAGCCTCCTTTCCACCAATCATGAAGTATTTTGGATGTGTGTTGTTGATTTGCATAATATCTTCTTTCTCAACTGCAATTAAAAAACTTCAAGGGTCAAACATTACACTTTGATATTGATGGCCTAACCCATTAACGGATATAACTCTTTTATACGTTAATATTTTTTTTTTTTTAAATTACACCATATTAACGAGCATTTCATTCTCTTTAATTCGAGCACCCCGTTGCTATAGTTTCCTTAAAACAATTACAGGATTTTGAATACCCGTTAGTTCATTACGTGATTTTGAATACCCAGCACATGACTACGTGATTTTGAATACTTATTACGTGATTACACATTCAGTATAAATCCACTACGTGATTACACGTTCAATATGATTAAAAAAATATTAACGTATGAAAAAGTTATAGCCATTTGAAAATCAAGGGGGGAGGAGTTCAAGTGGGAAAGGACCAGAATACCCTTTTGCTATTTGTTTCTTCAATTGTTTGAATCTCATATTTATGAAAATGCCACTGGATTACTTTGAGCCATTGATCTTAAAAGATCAATGGCTTACATACTCACGTATGCTTCGTACAAGACTCGTCTTGTATAGAAGCCAACCTCTATTTATTTTATATTCAATTCAATTATATACAACAAATAAGCTATGGTCTCAACCAAATAATATGTGTGTGTAATATAATTCTGTGATATTTTGATGGGCTCAACCAAAAAATGTGTGTGTAATATAAATAATATATGTGTAATATAATTCTGTGATCTTTTAGGCAAAAAATATATATTAGGTGGGGGGAACCTTATTTACATTTTACCCCAAAACTTGCAAAAGAATAGAAACAACCATACAAGTGGTTCTAAAGTTATTAAAACATAATCAAAACACATGTTACTTTTTAAACACTCCTTTAGGAAAAGTTTAGACGACTATTCTAAATAGTATATTTTCTGTAATCATAGTTAAAACATGAATTGGCCATAAGGTCAAAAGAAAATCAAAATGTTTGTACCATAGTCCAACACTCCAACCCGCCTCAGTTCAACCCTACTAAAAAGTCAACAATATTATTAACCTGAACCTGTCTTGACTCGTTATCCAACCCACCCATAATTTTTAGAGGAAAAAAAGTACAAGCTTACCAGAAATGATCTTGTCCATCATCAAGCACTTTGACCCTTTCCTTTAACTTAGCCTCTGGTCTGATATTTGACAATTTCTTAACACCTTCACATTGAATATTGAATCCAATTGATTTTCATGAATAAATCCTGTGTTATATCATGAATACTAATAATCAAAACCAGTTTGTTATATTATGGGGTAGTCAAATGTTGTTGACTTAAAAGGAACTTACACTTATGTCATCGACACTTTGTCTGTTATTAGCTGATTCCGTAATTATATGCGCGAGTTTTATGGCGTTTACTCGAGATACTTTCCCTGAAAATTCACACCTTGAGACTTTTCTCTGTTCTTGAATTTGACCTGGTCAACTGTGAATGTTCCATCACCCAGAAGATCCTTTAGGATATGTGACTGCAAAAGTTTAGTTGTAATATATAAGTTCTTCACAGACTTCATATCAAATTAGCTATGTTTTTTTATCATAACTCCGCAGTAGACAAAATGCAGATCTAAACTCTGATTTGTATCTTCAACTTGTGAATCAGATTCAACTTTGTAATGGAGACTCGAAGTAACTTCAATCAAATTTCATTATCTATTCCTATAACACTTCAATAATTCCACAAACCACACCAAAACCCTAACTAAAGTCAACTCACATCCATTGGATAAACTGGCAACCAAAAAAACAAAATTAACCGTACAATCACACAAATCAACTGATTAACACCTTAAAATCGCACCCTATCAACCTACAAAAGCAAGATCAACAAAACTCACAAACAAAACAATAACAATAATAATAATAATAATAATAATAATAATAATAATAATAATAATAATAATAATAATAATAATAATAATAATAATAATAATAATAATAATAATAATAATAATAATAATAATAATAATAATAATAATAATAATAATAATAATTAATTGGCATGTTTAACTCACGAAAATCAAAATTAGTACACATTGTGAAATCAGTTCCAACGTATAAATTAAATACACCACTAATCATTCATTTACTAGTAATCGGGTCGAATTTGCCACCTCTGCCTATAACTGAGTTTCAATTGCTGAGTTGTTGTCACATATGGTTTTATAGATGGTTATTGTATTGCATGCTGATTTTTGATGGTGAACTATGAAGATTACTTTTCTTTTGGTAATGTTACACTACAAGAAGAATTCACACCTCGATCTGAAAATATTGAAACTATGCACCTCTTTTTGGATGCATTTCGACATGCTTATGTTAGAAGTTGTAAAATTTAGATACTAAATGTTAGGCAAGCGCTGTTTATTTATGAAATTAATAGGTAAAATGACCATAACTCACATTTAACATTTTGGGAATAAATAAGGTTTTGTGAAATGAGGGCACTTGATCATATATTTGATTTTAGTTTCATTCTGACTCAATCCAGTCGAAACCTTTTGAACCATTTGCATCGTGCGGGTTCCTTCTAGTGTATTATTATACAACGCCTTAATAATTTGTTTGTCCTAGGTTACATTTCTAATATCGCTATTTTTTACATGACCACTCACTCTCTGTTTGATTAGGTTAAACCAGGAGCTGTTTGTGTGTATACGGATGCAGATGGAAAAAACGGTTAAGTCATCAGTCAACATCCGATCAAAAACAGGGTACTCTGTTTTGGTCATCCGTATAATCATATTTACAGGTTGTCGCTAACGGGTTTAAGGTTCTTTACATGGTCCGTGGGGTAGACCGGACATGGCTTACTTTTTCTTCACTAAAGATATCTTGAAAGGAAAACCAATTCCCATTTTTGAGTCCAGTAATCATGGGATCGTTGCGCGTGATTTTACGTATATTGATGATATTGTAAAGGGTTGTTAAGGTGCGTTACACACTGCTGAAAAGAGTACAGGAAGTGGTGGGAAGAAAAAAGGGGCTGCACAGTTTAGAATTTTTTATTTAGGGAATACTATGCCTGTGCATGTTTCGGATCTTGCAAGTATTTTGGAGAAGTTGTTGAAAGTGAAAGCGAAATGGTGATGTCCCGTTTACTTGTGCGAATATTAGTTTGGCGGAAAGGGAGTTTGGGTATAAACCAACGACGGATCTTCAAATGGGGTTGAAGAAGTTTGTTAGATGGTATGAGAAGTATTATGGTTCGGGGAATAAAGGTGATCATTGAGGCAAAAAGTGGTAAACTTGTTCTTGAGTTCTTATTCGTTTCGATATACTCAACATGATTCTTTTGTTAATTTTGTACTTTTTGAAAACAACTTATATTGTTTTCAACTGTTGGTATATGATGTTGCATCAAATTAGGAGGAAAGAGGGATCTCAAACTCGTGCAAATGTAATTTTTATGTAGCATTATTATTGTAGGATTGTTGACTAACAAAGAAAGTTTATGTGGTTGGACTTGTATGGTTTCTAAGAAAGAGGTATTAATTAAAAAATGTTTTTCGTTTTCAGCTTCTAATTTCCATTTATTTTGAAATTTTACTTGTCAATAAAAAATTATATCAAGATAGAAGGTAAACGGGCAACAAGCTACACGACTATCCCTTTTTGAATACAAAAACTAAGTCTTTTAAAAACTACATCCATAGATCTCGGGGTCATAACATTACTAAATCGAATGTTTCAATACATAATGTAAAGCTAGTCACAAATCACAATTGAAATTCAAGACGATATCCTAGCTATGCAAGGTTCTACGACTTGCAAATTTCCTCTGAAGTTTGCACACATAAGTTCATGCACCGAATTCACTCTCAACTACTTGACACAATAAGCTATGGGGTCGAGTGATAATAAATTCAATGCGGACTCATGTTTTAGTTATCTTGTTGAGATGTACGAAATTGACAAGTGACAGTTACGTATAACATCCTCTCAACCGATTGTCTTCGTCAAATGATAGGCTAACACGTGATATCTCTTCTTCATTAGCGAGACTTCATCGATCTTCACTAGAGGTAACTTCTTTCAGTGGTAAGTTCCTTTAATCTTCATCAGATGGTAACTTGACATCATAGTGACATTAGAGGCAAAATTCCATTAATTCTTCATCGGTTATAAGTTCCAATAAGAGGTATGTAACTTAGACCATGAACGACAAGTGCCATCAGACGCAACTTGTAACCGCTTCAAGGGTTGCTTGAAATTAACAGCCTAAAAAACAACAAATAAATATCTAGTTAAAAATCAAGCCCTTTTTTTTACAAACAGTCGAAATTAGTTAAAAATGCTAAAATTGGGGAAAACCTTGAGTTCAAAAGTGGAGCTCTAGATGTCGAAATTGGGTGCCGAGAGTCAGAAAACCCGCCTATAGCATCTGTCCATTCATGTGGCTCGTTGAGGCGTTTGTGTCCATTATTTATCCCCGTATAACTTCAAACGTAATGAAAGTTATGCCCTTTTTAGCTTGAACCATTTTCCAGTCCACTTCCGTGTGTCTAGTCGCACCAAATACGAGTGTGCTAGATCATGGATCAACTCTGTATCACCATCAACGTGAAGATTAAGCATCAATCTGTACTTTGCACTTTTGTTTTCATTCACCTTGAAAATGAAACAATTTAACTAACTAGAAGAAAATATCATCTGCACATACGCAGATTCTTGAGCCAAATAAATTCTTTGTCCCGCTTGTGTTTCTGCATCAAAACGGTAATCATGTCAAAACCGTAAACATACGATATACATCTTATGATGATCTAGATACTTTTGCTTTGGTCATACGACATAACTTGAAGGTTGACTGTTAAACAAGACCACATAAAATTTTACAAATCAATGGTTCAGTTACATGATCTGAACGAAAAAGGAATGATGAATATGGGTTGTATTTTTACTAACCTGCAAAGCTGTAAACTTAAAGATGCTTTGTGGATGAAAGCAACAATGTGATGAAACCATCTTTCAGGGTTCGAATGCATCAAACTTGACCCTTACTTCACCTCATAACCAACAGACAACATCAAAGCATATAAATCAGCATCTGAGGCTTTTTCACTCACACCGTTTGCAAATTCTACCACATTTGTGACATTGTTCTCATTTTTGTTGTTTCTTTGCTTTCTGTTGCAGACTTATTCTGAAGCATGTAACTGAACCAAGTTAACACAGTAGATGTAGTGCCCTTTCCAGCAATTATGATGTATCTTGGATCTGTTTTGTTGATTTGAAGAAACCTTGATAGATTTTCTTCTTTCTATAACTGCAAATTTTAAATATTCAAGGGTCAAACAACACTCTTTGATGTTAGTGTCCAAACCCATTGCTTTTAAAATTAAATATAACAAGGATGTTTAAAAAACAACTTTTTTCCATAAAAGATGATGTGGAACCTGTTGCATTTATATCCCAGTTATAAAACTCTTGTCAGAACAATGAAGAAGAGTAGTAATCAATTTTGAAATAAATATAATTTGTATGACATCAAGAGTCAAACTGTACTTCATATTTTGTGGATGCGATAACTTTAACTCATTTATATATAATACAAGGGTTCATGTGGTTATCTCAAATGGATCAAATAGTATTTTGAAAAAGTATACTTAAAATGTGTTATTTGTATACTTATAAAGTATACACATGCTGTCAAAATCAATTCCAAAAGCATCTTTGAATAGTGAATCCAACCTGCTATCATTAATTAATCCTCTGTTATATCATGAATACGAATAACCAAAACCAGGTTGTTATGTTGTAGACTGAAAGGAACTTACGCCTATGCCATTGACAGTTTGATTATTATTTGCTGATCCAGTCATTATATGCCCGAGATTTACACCATTTTCCTCAAGATTACACTGCCAAAATCTCTCATTCACCCAGAATATCCTTTACAATTATGTCATGGCTAGAGGATCCTGCAAAATATAGTTGTATTATATAAGATATTTTATTCGATTATTCCACTAAATTGAAACTTGTGATCTAAGATAATGAGAAAGATGCTTGATCTATGTGTTTTAAAAAATCAAATGGATTGAAATTGAAAGGGCATGTTTTTAATGGAATTACTAAAAGTGAATCATTGAACAAACTCAATTCAAGCAATTGCAAAAAGGATAATGAAACAGGCTAAGGAAAAAAAGAAGCACATATCCATTCAGCCCCCTCTGATTGAACAGATTCTTGAATATATCAAACCGAAAGTCAAGGTGATATAAATAATAACTGCATGTCTAATTGAAATAAATTTGAATTAAGAAAAGAAAACATCAGAGTAAGACATGATTTCAATCAAAATGTTGTAAAAAAATAGATATTCAGTTGTGTAAACATCCACTTAACCCTTTGAGAGATATTAAACATGTTAAGATATTAATTTAAACACATGAACAGTGATTTCAACGTATAAATTATTGTTATCATTAAAATTTAATTTTAGGTACTGAGCAACAAATTCCTAGTCCAAAACAAAAAACAAACACGCACAAGACTGAGAATACCAGTTTATCTTATGGAAATCAGAGGGTATTTAATAAACATGTACCTTTATTAGTCTTATATGTTGATTTCGGGGATATGAGAGATGAGTGGCCAGTAGTGGGAGCCTCTTCCTTCACACCTTTCTTTCAATTTTGGGCAATCACCATATATACTCAAACTCAGAAGGGAAGGCAACAGCGTCTCTGGTAGATCTTTCACCTTTGGGCAATACCCAATGTACAGATGTTGAAGAGATGTGAGGTGTTGGAGTCCCGTTGATAGTGATTCCAGATTATCAAATTCGGATATTACCAAAGATGTAAGAGAAGAAGGGAAAAGGGAAGTTGGAAAATTCCTTACATGGGGTTCACCCAGTAACATTAGGTCAACAAGGGAAGTTGGAAAATTCAGATCCCCCCACTCTGATATGGGCTTCTTCTTCAACCCTTCTAGTGTAAGTGAGCACAATTTGGGAGGCCAACGCCCACCATGAATGGAAACATCAATACCTGGACACCTTCTGATTTTCAGATCTTTTAACAAGGCGAGATTCTTTAGCTCAGGTAATGACACTAGACGTTCGCAATTACTAATTGACAAAAAGGTGAGGTTTGATAGCTCAGGTAATGACACCAGACTTTCACATTCAGAAATTTCAAAATGGGTGAGGTTTGATAGCTCAGGTAATGACTCCAGACTTTTACAATCACTAACTGACAAACTGGTGAGATTCGATAGCTCAGGTAATGACACCAGACTTTCACATTCAGAAATTGACAAACGGGTGAGGTTTGATAGCTGAAGCTCTGGAAGTGACACGATATGTGGGCATCGCATTATATCCAGGCTGGTGAGGTGAGTGGAGTTACTCAATTCACTGATTGATCTTAGATTTTCCCAAGCAATAATAGTTAGGGTTTCAAGCATTGGCATGCTTGTTTTGTTGATTTTTCCCTCAAGTTTATAACAACCCCATATTCTAACTGATTTGAGCTTATTCCCTCCTTCTTTTGGGAGGTAGACATCTGTAATAACTGAACAATAACGAATATCCAAACTCTCAATGCTATTTGGACAGCATAAACGCTTTATGCTACTACAAGAATTTACAGACAAAGTTCTAAGAGATAACAGGCCGGTGCTGCTCCCAAAATTGTCATCCTCCTCTTTCTCTTCTAAACTTACCAAACCTGAACATCCCCGTAAACTCAATTCCTTTAATCTCACAAGAAGCTTACTTGCCTCTGTTTCTGATTCCCACAAGTATTCTATTTCATTACATTCTTCAATACTTAAATCTTCAACTTCCTTAAGATACCGCATAACTCCTCTCCACACCTCATGTGTAAGCCCTAAGATATCAATTATTCTCAACTCAGTGACTGATGAAGCTACCTGAACCAGACTTCTCAACACACCATCACCACATCTGTCAATTTCAAGAACCTTGAGTGAAGGCAGTGCTTGAAGTGAGACATTAATCAATTGTGGACATTTCTTTACATAAAGCTCTTTAAGGCATGGAAACACTGCTGCTGAACCCTCATTTTTAGCTGACCACCTTTCCCATCCAGACATATCTTCAAATGTTAGCACTTCAAGTGAACGGAAGGCGTTAACATCATTTCCGGTTAACTCCAGACCTATGAGTTTAACCTCATCCATGCCTTGAATATGCAACCTCTTAAGTGATGGGAGCAACCCAAATGGGGGTAGAGATGTGCATTTTTTACAACCACGTATTGACACATCAACCAACTCATGAAAAGAGCGATCACCAACCCAATTTGAAATTTGTGTTCCCCCGTATGACACCATTGAAAGCGTTTTCAACGTATCACTATTAGGTTTCAGCTCATTGAGAACTTCCTCTTCAAGTGTATCCGTTCGTGAGCCATCAAACACATCAACCCATTGCAGCTCTAATCCAGTAATCTTTTTCAGAGATAAGTTCGCCTCCCGTGCATGCTTTGCGCTTTGCACTTTGTGCAATCCCTCAATGGAAACTTTCCCATGGAGATTTGTTAATCCCTTGAGCTCATTTATTGCAAAGCCATCATCTCCTTCAATGATGATCTTGGAGAGAGTCTGTAGGCTTTCCAACTCACCAATCCCCAATGGCAGCTTCTCCAACGGAGTATGTCTTATGTCCAAATGTCGTAACCTTTTAAGATTTAAGAAGCTTTTAGGCAGGTTTGTTAACCCCCAACACTCAGAAACGATCAATGTCTATAGATTATAAAGGTTTCCAACATTCTCTGGTAACTCTTCTATATTTGTTCGAGATAAGTTAAGATACCGCAAGTGTTTCAAAGTACCAATGAACTCCGGTACCTCACTTATCTGAAAACGACTCAAAGAAAGGACCCTTAACAATGTTAACTCTGGAAGTAAGTCATCCAAAATCTTAGAAGATAAGTAACAATAGCCCCAACCTTTATCCACACCGGGAGATACTGCTAAAAATGTTCTCAAGCTTTTGGCTCCTTTGAATGCCTCAAACTTTTGGTAACCTACATACTCCTCGCGAGTAAATGACATATGGCGATACTTTACCAAAGCTTCTGGATTTGTCTCCATATGATTGTCAAACCTTAGAAAAAATTCCCCGGCAACAAAAGTGGCCAAGTCATTCATCAGATCATGCATGATAAACAATGATTCATCATTCGGTGCATGTTGGAAAAATGACCTTGATAATAAAATTTCAAAATATTCACGGCCCAAGCGTTCTGGTGACTTGGATGGGTTCAAAAACCCTTCTGCCATCCACAACGATACCAACTCCTCCTTGTCAAACAAAAAGTCTTTGGGGAACAAGGAACAGTATGCAAACAACTGCTTCAAATCTGCAGAAAGTTCATGGTAGCTTATCCTAAGTGCCGGAACAATCTTATCACTATTTTCCACATCTTTACCACTTTCAGTGGCATTACCAATTTCTACATCCCATATCTCGCTATTCAACACCTCATCCCAGTCTTCTCTATCTGTTTTCGTCCTTAAAAGCCTTCCAATTGCCTTTAAAGCCAAAGGCAAACAACCACACTTTTTCACAATACCTTCACCTTGCGGTTTAAGTGTCGTGTGTGAGTCGAAGTTATCTACCCCCAATGCATGTACTGCAAATAAACGCAATGCATCTTCACTCGACAAACTCTTGAGACGGTCTACATTATGAAAACCTATTTGTTTGAGCAATTGCTCCTTACGAGTTGTCATGATTATCCTACTTCCAGGAGCACATGATAGAAATGGGCGCACTAGGTTTTCCCAATCCCCATAGTTTTCACTCCACACATCATCAACTACTAGTAGAAATCGTTTGCCCTTAAATTGCTCTGCAATAGCTATTTGAAGCTTATCTAAATCTTCAAATTTCTCGTTTTTGGTAGTAGTCACAGACTGAAAGATGGTATTGCTTATCTTAAAAATATCAAAATCATCTGAAACACAAACCCATGCCTTGGGTTCAAAGTGATCCTGCACCTTTGTATCATTGTACAAAAGTCTAGCGAGAGTGGTTTTTCCAACCCCACCCATACCAACTATAGGTAAGACGCTAAAGTTATCCTGAGATGACCCATCATCATCCCCCAACAACTTTTTAAGCAATTGCTCTTTCTCAACTTCTCTTCCGACAACATCGCGCTCTGGCAAAGAGGTTTCGCTTCTTCTACTAGTATTTCTTGGCTTCTCATCTATCTTAAGCAAACCTAGATCTGTTTTTCGTTTTTCTAGATTTTCTAAGTCTCTGTTGATACTATCTAACTTGGGAGACAGCCTATGAGTTAGTGAGAAATTTGTGCAGCATGATGGGATGAGCTTTCTTACCTTGCTGCAGATGATTGCTCTTGATTCCAGGGTCGGCTCACGATGCATGTCTTCGGTAGCCAAATCGTCGAGTACGTCATTGATATCGTAAGCCAGATGTTGGAGAGCATTCAGCCATGATTTGACAGATTTATGAGTCACCTCCTTCTGGGAAGCATCGTTAAGCAGATCTTGGATCCTGGACAGTGTGCTCTTCAACTCCTTCAGCTCGTTGTGAATTCCCTGAGCGCGAGCAATTCGCTTGAAGGCTTCATCAGACAGCTTCTGGAAAAGGACTTTGACGAGTTCAGTAGCAATAGCTTCAGCCATTGTTTACTGCAATTACAAAAACTGGAACTATGGATCTAAATGATCAATGAGGAGTGCATTGAAATAACAGTTGTAACACATGTTTATAGTACAAAAATAAACCGTATCCTTAGAGAATAACTTGTTGGATAGTAGCAAGTTATTCTATTCGTGTGATTATTGTGGAAAAATTTTCTTCTTAAATATTCTTGTGCATGTTCTGGCTGGCAGACTTTATCGTCAAAATAAAGCAAAGAATTTGCTTTTTTGTCAAAGATAATCATGTGGATGTAATTGTAGGAGCATCTAGTAATGGGTTTTCCGAAATTAAAAAAAATAGTTCCTTAGTTTTACTTTTAAAAAAAGGAATAATTGATTTTAATAATCCTAACTATTAGCCATTGGCCGGCAACGGTTCCAACTTCAAAAATAACCAGTGGTGGTCTCACCTTTTCATATATTGTAAACCAATTGACCTTTACTAAACCGAAAACGATAAGAGGACAAAAAGAAATTAAGGTTATGTTAGTAAGGGTCCATTAGTTTACAATATGTGAAAAGTGGGATCACCACTGGTTATTTTTTAAGTTGGGACCGTTGTCGGCCAACGACTAAGAGTTTGGATTATTAAAATCCATTATTCCCTTAAAAAATTAAATTTGTTTGGACGAGAGATGCTATTCACGTTACCCAACCCACCCACTTTACAACATCTACTATTAACACTTGAGGAGTATATATAAAGTTTAAACCTCATTTATTTATTGGCCAAAATGGATATATCAACTTTTCACCAATGGTGGCAAAACGTGTGGGTCCTGCAACGTGTCAAAACAGGTTATTTTGAAAAATGGATCAGATAGTCATCTATAGAGGATTTCACAATGAATCCGGTCTCATCCAAAAAAATCATATTATAGTAATCCATTTAAAAATATGAGGCTACACAAAAGTTTAAGCATTTAAAAGAAATAAAAAATAGATAGACCGCATGACCGCATGTAAAAGACTGAAAAGTTGTTTTCGTGCTCACATTTTTTGAGGAGAAAGAAAAGAAAACGTGATACACTTTTATGTACATTAAATGTAAAATCTTTTTAGTTTAAAATTTGTAATAATGTGATGTAATATAACACTTTGTGTCGGAGGAGAAAGAAAAAAAAAACGCGACACTTTTATGTATGTGGATATCCTTTAAATGGTAAAAAAAAAAACAAGCATTTTTTCTTGTTTGCCAGGTGTTAACATTTTCTGAAATTATACAGAAAATGTAACGTTATTTTGGGTAATTTTTTTTTTGTAAAATGTTACATATAATGTAATACTTATTGCTCATTTTTTTGTTTACTGGGTGTTTACATTTTTTGAAATTGTACAGAAAATGTGTGTTTACACGTGGTGTAACTTCATATATATGTACAATATATGTAACATCTTTCTTTGTAGTGTACATACCAACATGTAACATCTTTTTGTAGGAAGACGACTTTTGTAACAATGTGATGTAATATATAACACTTTGTGTTGGAGGAGAAAGAAAAGAAAAAGCGTTACACTTTTATGTATGTGGATATCCTTTAAATGGTAAAAAAAACAAGCAATTTTTCTTGTTTATTGGGTGTTTACATTTTTTTGAAATTATACAGAAATGCAACGTTATTTTTTGTACTTTTTTTGTAAAATGTTACATATAATGTAATACTTATTGCTCATTTTATAGAATGTAACCTTAATAAGATGGTACATATAAAGTAACATTTTTTCCTCATTGGTTACATTTTTTTTTTTTGTAAAATGTTACATAATATTTATTGCTCATTTGTAGAATGTAACCTTAATAAGATGGTACATATAAAGTCACATATAATGTAACCTTATTCAACGTGTATATCTAATTTCACCTAATGCTTTTAAATTTATTTTTTATATACAACACCGGTGGCCCAAACACCGATAAATTAAAAAAGTATCGTAAAACAACTTTATGAACAAAATACTTAAGTTACAAAATTTTGCCCCCACAAACGTTAAGGTGCAACATTATTATATAACCTAACAACGCAAACAACACACTTGTTCTCTAAAAAACAAAATACTTAAGTTACAAAAATACTTTTTTCTTTTCTTCCAATTCCGTTTTGCTCCCTGTGGTTTGGTAGTTTTAACGGTTTTGCTCCAATTCAACTGTTAAAAATAGCCATTTTACTCCCTGATCTATAAAGTTTATCTCTATTTCACTCCCCGCCCCTAACGCCATCCAATTCAACTGTTAAATCCTGGTCACATGCCCCTCACATGAGGGGCATTTTAGTCTTTTACCATTCAAACTTATTAATTTCCCTTTTTAATTTTCACACATTTTCTCTCTCACAACCCCACCCACACCATCAGACACCTCTTCTTCTACCCCCAAACCACCACCACCCAGCCTGGTCAAGACCCACCTCTCTTCACCGGCGAGCTACACAAGACTGCCATCAACCCACGAACATCTTGTTTCCCTATTGTTTTTCCAACCGACCTGCAAACCATTTCCACCCCGTCATCACAATCACCACCAGGAAAAACCGTAGTTCAAACTCAATGGAACATTGTTCTTGCAATGGTAACTACAAAATCAATAATGTGAGCAAAAGACATTAAAAAATACATAGAAGAAAAAGCATTGCCCTCACCACCACAATTTGATACCGTCGCACCACATTCACCATGCAAACACAACCGCGTCACTGTTCGCCGTCACACCGTCACCAACCTACAACCAGTAGATTAATTTTCTCGGTGTCCTCTGGTCTCCGGTGTGCCTCCGAAGGGGTGAAGCAGTAGAGGTTGTGGAGGGGTTATCGTTTTTCCCGGCGTCCTCCGGTCTCCGTTACAGTAGCCGCCACTGTCGTATTCCGCCCAGTCCCACCACCCTTTGGAATCAAGCTATGAATCCCATCCCATTCAATCCGAATTCCAACTTTTTTCGTCCTCAAAGTTTCAATTTTGACTCTAACTTCAGTATCCAACAGTAATTTCAACGGCAGCCCAAATTTCTACTTCAGATCTGATCTTATTTTGGTGACAGTTTCTGTGTCAAGAAGCAAGGAGGTGGTGTATAATTGTGAGTGAATAATGGTGATGTTATTGGGTTTGATGGTTAAAGAATTAGAGAAAGATCCGTTTGCGAGTTGGGTTTAGTGGTGGTGGTTTGGGCGTAGAAGAAGAGGTGATGGTGTGGGTGGGGTTGTGAGAGAGAAAGTGTGTGAAAATTAAAAAGGGAAATTAATAAGTTTGAATGGTAAAAGACTAAAATGCCCCTCATGTGAGGGGCATGTGACCAGGATTTAACAGTTGAATTGGACAGCGTTACGGGCGGGGAGTGAAATAGAGATAAGCTTTTTATAGATCATGGAGTAAAATGGTTATTTTTAAAAGATTGGAGCAAAACCGTTAAAACGACCAAACCACAAGGAGCAAAACGGAAGTTTACTCTAAAGTTTAACTCTTGTGCGTATACATCTTGACAGTTCTGTTTCTAGTCTATTAACCTGTAAGGTAGGAAATCTATTCAAGATTCACCGTTTAAATGATTGTTCTGAACTTATAAATATTATAGATAATCCAAACTCAACTAAATAAATTGTCGTAGCGACTAGGTAGTTCATAATATATATTATGATCTCTATGAGCTTATACAATCCTAACCGAGCCAGATCGAAGTGGTCAGTTGTGTGCAATTTATATGTTGCGAGAATAAACAAATATGTGACTGTGCGAGAATGCAACTTTTCCAAATTTCAAAGAAAAAGAAGTGTGATTTCTTCGACACGGATAAACATCTAATGTGGTTACAAGAAAACTAGACAAGTTCATTAAACTTCATAATTATACCATAGATTACTAAACTTTGGTAGTTTGGCATATAATAACCAGTTAACCACAACAAAACTACATCACACACATAAATATAATTCAATTCAATGTAGCAGTGTAGCTATCTAAAAGTTAACAAAATCCTGCTATTTTCATTTCAAAACATACTTTTCAAAAATGTCAACTTGGAGTAAAAAAAAAAATATGACTTAAAAAAAAGCAACATAAAAGTAAGTACCTCAGCATGAGGTTGACCAGCTTTGGGATTTAAAAAAAAAAGCAACATAAAAGTAAGTACCTCAGCATGAGGTTGACCAGCTTTGGGATGAAACCCTTCACCAACAATTACCCCATCCTTAACAATGACACAACCCACCATAGAATTAGGGCTAGTACACCCAATAGCCTTTTTAGCAAGCTCCACACACCTTCGTATATAAAACCCATCATCTTTCTTTTCATCATCTTTCCCCTGTAACCCTTCCATTCCAATCCCAGCTGATACCAAATGTTTCGTTGAATTGTTGGGTGATTCAGATACCCTTTTGGTTGAATTGCAAAACCCTTGTTTGAATTTGAAAACGGAATGAAATATAGTAAAATGGATTGGAGGTAGGTTAGGGTTTAGAGAGTGAAAGTAAGATGAGGGTTTTGTAGGGTTGATATTATAATTTGAAATTGGAAGTGTTTGTGCATACATTGTTTGTAAATATGAATGAAATCTTAATAGAAGTTTTGAAACAATGAACAGTTTGTTGAAGAAGACGTTGAATTCAACCCAAGTTTTGGTGGCAGGAAGAAGGGGTTTTGAAGAGTGAAAATGTGAGTTCTGCTTCAACAATAATTATATTTTCTGTATATATTAATTAATTAATTTATTTATTTATATTTTGTTTTGTTTTTTTTTTTTTGGGGTTTTTTTCATATTAAACTTTGTATTTTGAGTAAACTTCTGTTTTGCTTTCTGTAGTTTGGTCACTTTAATTGTTTTGCCCCAAACCTTTAAAAATAGCTAGTTTACTCCCTGATCTATGAAGCTTTTCATGATTTCACTCCCTGCCTCTAACTCCATCTAAATTGTTTATTAACTGAAAATATATTTTGGTAATTTTAAATATAAAACTGAGGGTATTTTAGGAAAACTATAAATAAAAGATTATATTATATATAATAATAAAAAAATAACAAAATCATCATCTCTCCCTACACTCTCTTTTATGCATCCCCAAAAACCCTCATCTATATGTAGAACCTTAAAATCTACACCTTAAACCTTTTCCCTCATAACAAATTAACAACACCCCTAAATTATATGAACAAAAAGGTTTAGACATCAAGAAACAATATCAACTTTGCGATTATCTTTAACAACACCCCCCCAAATTATCTATTAAGCCGCTGCCACCCCAGCACTACAAGAAAGGTGGCCTTTTAGCGACGACCCCTTTAGCGGCGACAACAAATAAGTCGTCGCTAAAAGCCCAATCCGTGTCCAGGCTTTAAAACCAATCCCTGATCGTTGATCTTGGGTACATCTGACGGTCCAGGTTTTATTTAACTTTAGGAGTACAAAACCTATGGCGGGCAAACCATTCACTCATTCCCCCCCAAATCGATCCACTGGCACTCCCCCCAAATCGATCCATGAGCCCTCCCCCAAATCCCACGGTGCTGCCAGATTGCTTCAACCCGGCGACAGCCGTCGCTCGCCGCCACGACCTGCAGCCTTCGGAGTCAACTTACCTCCTCAGTCGCTCGCGCGCCGCACCTCGTCCGCTGCACCAGGTACCTTCCTTTTCTTCTGTTTTATTGTTTTGGTTTTCCTATTTTTTGTGGTAATTGAACACATTAGGGTTTCGTTGGTTTTATGGATTAAGTATATGGCAAAAATATGGAGTGATATTGGATTCTGTACCTTTTTTTTTTTGTTCTTTGTTTTGATGTACACTTGGGACCTAGGGTGTAAGTAATGTTGTCTGCAAGTTTTGAAAGGATTCTTTAAGTTGTTTTTGAACGGATTCTACAAGTTTTGATGTACAGTTTTTTTTTGATATATTGAACAGATTTTAAAGTCAAATAATGTTGGGTGCAGCGTTGAGAGGGGGGATGTTGAGATAATGAGAGGGCATGGCTGAAATTGTGTGCTTGGTATAAGGTAGCATCGTCAAAGATTTGGTGAGCCCTTCTTATCTATGGCTTCTTATCCTAATAAGAATTAAGAAACTCTCTAAAGGTTATTGCCTTTTCATCTTTTTTGTTTTTTGAAATATTTGGTGTATATTTTTAAAGATACCTTTTTTTGGTGAATTTTAGGTTAAAGGTGTTTGCTTTTGATTGATACATGCTCTTTTGGTGTGTAAGTTATGTGGTTTCTAGGATGGATAAGATTAGGGGTGAATTGTTTTGAGCTACTAGTTGGTTCCTGTTATGGTTTTTATTTGAATAGAAGGGTGTTAAATTGGTCAATTGCTTGGGCACTTTACTAGAAAATTAGAAAAGAAAGTAATACAGAGGAGACCGATTTGGGTTAGGTGTAGCACTAGTACTGAAGCAGAAGTTAAAAGTTTTATTTATGTAACGTTTTTGGGCTAATAAATGGACACTCACATACCCTTCTGCTTAGTTGTTTAGATGCTCGCTGAACGTTTTGAGGTTTATTATTGACTTTGGTTAATTGTTCTTAAAAACTAATTGGCAAAAAAGAGCACAAATAGGATCTCTATGTGTGAAATGAAGCTCCCTTTTATGACTTTGGTTAACTGTTCTTGAAATGAAGCTTCCCTTTATGATGTTTTTTGGGATAAAAACCATATTTACTTTTGAATTCAATAGTATGTTTTCTAGGGATAACTGAGCTATGCCCAACGATATCTTGTTACTTTTAGTGGCAACGGTGGTCTATGTTGTCAAAGACGCAAGGCGCACGCGAGGCGCATCGGCCTTGCCCGGAGCCTAGGCGCAAGGCGCAAAAAAGTGTGGGCTTTTTAAAGAAAAGCGTACATAGAGCAAAATATAAAAAATGTGTTTCTTAGCTGGAATTTGGTTGAACTCGTGCGTGCCCACACGTCCTGCGGACACGAATGCAGCTCCAAAAACACGGGCCAGCGTGAGGCAGTTTTTGCACGCACTCGGTTTCGTTTTTTTTTTTCAGTTTTTCTGCTTATCCACTGCGCCTCAACACCGTTTTTGCGCCTAGGCGCGCGCCTTTTTGCGCCGCAGCAGCGTTTTTTTTCAAAAAAAACCGTTTTTGCGCCTAGGCTACCACCAGGCCCTATAGGTGCGCCTCGCTGCGCCCGGGCGCCTAGGCACACGCTTTTTGCGCTTTTGACAACATAGACGGTTGTTAGTGCATATCACATTTTAGCAATTACTCTCTTTATTAGGGTTCAGAAACATATAATAGTATCAAGTTTCTCTAGGAAAGAAAGTGCTTTCGGATGCATGGACTTTGGATACCGCTCAAAAACTGTATGAATGGCTGAGGCTGAATACAGAAGGAGATAAACCTTCAGCTAGAATGTAAGGATGTATTTAAATTGCGAGTACAGTATTGGAACTTGTCAAGTGGCTCTGTATGAAGAGTTTATAATGATGTTTTTATACATTGTAGCTTTACTTGTGCATTATATGCATGTTAATCTGTTTGTATTTTACTCTTCTCAGGTATGCTACAGCTGGTGCTCGCTCGGATGGTATGTTTTTGCTTTGTGGTGGAAGAGACACTTCAGGCGTGGTAGGACTTAGCGTTTATGTGTATGTTTTATAGCGTTTATGTGTATGGACTCTTGCACCTGGAGTTTCACCGTCATCAAGGTACCAACATGCTGCGGTAAGTAAAGCCTTTATTAGTTTTGAGTTTGAACTCACAGAAAGCAAGCTCGCAATGTATAACGAGCTGAGTTCGAGCTTATAAAAAACTTGAATCAATTTCTTGTCGAGATTTTTTAGCCTTGTTACTTTCGGGGTATCCTGATGCTATGCTTGTTCTTTTTTTTTTTCAAATTAAGAAGCTTTATTATTATTATTATTATCAAGGTTTAAAAGAACGGAAACGAGTTTCGAGGCGTTTTCCCTTTGCCTCATGAGGCGTAAGCCTCGAGGCGAAACGAGGCGTAAGGCCGAGGCGGTATTAATAAATAAATATAAAAATTATATATATTATAAAAATAATAATACTAACTAATTTCATCATCAGATTCATCAAAATCATCAAAAACATGCATAAAAAGGCATGAAATGCTTGAAATTGACACAAAAAGTCAAAAACAGTAAAAACAACTATGAAAATCCCATGAGGCGCACCTGAGGCGCAGCCTTTCTTAGCGCCTCAGCCCCTCTGAGGCGCATGTGCAGTAAAAACCCCATGAGGCGCGCCTCCGACTCGTTTTTTAGCCGTTTTGCCTCGAGGCGCGCCTTGAGGCGCATGCCTCAAGCGTTTTTTAAAACCATGATTATTATTTATTTATTTATTGTCTTAACTTGTTCTGTTTGGGTCAAAGATGGTAACATATTGGGGATGGTAATATTACCGGAACTCAATATGACCCACTGGTCACCCATTCTGTGATCTTTGATATACCATAATGAATTGTAACTACTTGCAGCCTGACAGGGTTACAGACATCTGTAATAGAAACAAACTTTAGTTGATTATAAGAGCACACGAATGTGTAATGAATGGGTTCGAGCGATTTGTTCACGGACAGTTAATTACCCTTTTCTCTGCGACAAACTATTGTGGTATGTTTTGGTTTTTTTCTGGTTCAGTGCATTGGTTGTTTGTCTTAATGAATAGTTTAATTGTGCTAATTGGATTTAGGGACTGCTAATAATGCTGGACCTTTACTAGTGATCGGCAGAGGATTGGTGGTTGTTCCAAAACTGATTCACCCGTTGCCACCACCACTTGAACCAGAAACATCTCCAAAATCTGTTGAAGAGCGCCACTAGATGCAGGTAATGATTTTTGGCTTTTTGAAGAAAAGAGGGTCGATCCAAACAAAATCTATTTGATTTCTATCTTTCTATTTGTCAAACTACAAATGTTTGTCGTCCCCGCCACAACACGCGGGTTGAAAGCACTAGTTACTACCGTTTTAATATAGTGATATAAACAAACTGCTATGTAATTTTTGGTTGTTTGAATGTGAATTACTGTTTAATTCTTTGTATACTTATGAACGTTTTGGTCCATGTATGTGGGTAACAAATGTAAATAGCAGTAAATTATTTTTTTTTTTCCTTTTTTTTTACTTTTAGTGGCGACATATGTCGCCCCTAAAAGTCACAAATGTCGCCGCTAAAAGTCATTCACAATAGCGACGACAGACCCTTTTTAGCGACGACAGGTGACCAATAGCGGCCGATCTATAGCGGCGACCCTTTAGCGACGACATGTCGCCGCTAAAAGGCAATAGCGGCGACAAAAAGGACTTTTAGCGGCGACGCCTGTCGTCGCTAAAGGTGCCTGTTTCTTGTAGTGCAGGTTTGAGAAGAAAGGGCTGACATCAAGGCAAGAAAAAGGTGTTGAGGCTGGGAACGATGGTGAGGAACTACCGGAGGTCAGTCGCGAGTAAAGTGTGGCCAGAGGTGGCGACTGGTTGGAGCGCTCTCTCTCTCTCTCTCTCTCTCTCTCTCTCTCTCTCTCTCTATCTCTCTTTCTCTCTCGCATCCCTATCTCATTTATCTTTGAAGTGTTTGTTTCTCACAGCAAATGTTTAGCTTCTGGCGGCGGCGGCAAAGTGGTTGGGTAGTGGTGATGGAGGCGTTGGAGGGTAGAGGGTGGAGGGGTGGAGCCGTGGTTAACTGGTTATGACGGCAAGAGGGTATAGATGACGGTGACACAACTTGGGCTTCTGATTTCGATTCAGGTGGTGGTGAGGTGGTGGTGGTGAGGTGGTGGCGATTGGTGGTGATGGCGGTGGTTGTTGGTGATGAAGAGAGGGGTATAGAGAGAGAAGATAGGTGGTTGTTCTGATTTCAACTGGATCTAGGATTTCAAACCAAGGTTGAACCCTTGGTGGTAATGGTGATGGCGGTTTGGTGGTAATGGCAAGCAGTGGTGGTAGTCGATTAGCAGCAGAGGGAAGGGAGAGGTTGCAGGTGATGACTAGTGATGTCACGGCCCCGACCCGGTTTTACCCGTTTCAGGAGCCGCGGGACAGAAAATCTGTGGTATTGTTTATTTTGGCAGCGGAAATTTTTAACAGGATCTTTTTAATTGAAAATGCCCAATTTATTTTAGGCAAATTGGAAATTAGTAATCCCAACTCACTGTTATTGGCCAATAATAATCCCAACTCATTTAATCACCAATAATAATCCGAACTATTCACTTTTGTTTGTAAAATACTCCCACGTTAAAAAAACACTAACTAGGTTAAAATTTTGCTGATGTGGCTTAACATGTGTGGACTGACGTGGCTGGTTAACATCTTACCTGTGTATAAAATGATTATCAGCCTCATTTGCACACAAAATCGACTGAATTTGCCCAATTTGTAGAATTAGGGTTTTGAAGGAGAGTGCGATTGTGTGTGTAAATGAGGCTGATAATCATTTTATACATGGGAAAGATGTTAACCAGCCACGTCAGTCCACACATGTTAAGCCACATCAGTAATATTTTAACCTAGTTAGTGTTTTTTTAATGTGGGAGTATTTTACAAACAAAAGTGAATAGTTCGGATTATTATTGGTGATTAAATGAGTTGGGATTATTATTGGCCAATAACAGTGAGTTGGGATTATTTATTTCCAATTTACCTTTATTTTATTTCACAAATTGGGACAAACCCCATAATTTACAATAAAGGAAATTTCACTGGGAATTCTCTGTTTTACAAAAACATGTTTATTTATTTACTGAGCCACTTTCTTGAAGCTGGTAGTGCTACGCGGCACTTTTCCCTGATTCACAGTAAATCACTTGAAACATGTTTAAGTAAAATTTTATCAGCGGAGAAATACTGGCGAGTCATTCGAATTGCACAAAACGACACATTGTTATAATTTACAGTATTAAGGGTGATTATATTGTTTCTATCAACCAGATACCCCAAATCGGTACTTGTCACTCGACCGTATCTATGACTATGGTCAGATCACCCATTGGCTAACCCGTTGTCCGGAAGCTTCACAGGAGGATGCAACTTATAATAATGACAATTCAGCTGTTAGTCTCGCAAACCCGTTACTTGAATTCACAACTAACTCTCAAACTAAGGTGCAGACGACTTCTCAAAGCTCTAACTATTACACCAACCCAATGGTTGCGTATTATGGGAACAAGCACAGGAGCCAGGTCACTCCTCAGCTATCACAGAATTTTTCATCCACGTAATACCATATTACCTTATTGTTATCGCATAGTTTTGAATTTCTTATGTGTGCTAATTTGTTAGTGCTAGATTTATATTCTCAATTTCACTTCAGGAATGTTAAAGTTTACCTCTTTGCATGATTTTTTGGAGCTTAAACAGATAATTATTGAATTTGTGTTTAGTTAATTCACCTTTTAAGATGATTGGATTGGAGGCACATAACTTCTGATATTATCACAAAACAAGTATGAAAATTTTTAAATTGGTGCTCTGTTTCTAAGGTAGCAATATGAATATCAAATGGTTGATCATGTCGTGCGATCCTAAACGGGTCGGTTTTACCCACCATTTTAGTCATATTATATTATTGCAGTAATATTCTTAATTTTTGAGTGATTGATTTAGGAAGGTTTATGTATAACAATTACACTTTGGCCAACTCTCAGTTTTTTTTTACCCGTTCCCTTTTAGGTTCTAAGCAATTTAAAAGAATGTTATTTTACCCATATATAACTGGAATTGATCCATTCAAAATAAATGGGTTGAAATTTCCACTTCTTAGACATACAATAGTAGTTTGATACTTTGATTTTCTTATATTCATTTTTCTTATATTTTTGGCATGCGTTAAATTGCCTTTCTTATTAATTTACATAATTATTTTTTGGTTCAACAGGTTTGCAGACCAGCCAAACGTTCCCCTCACCTGCCCCTCAACCTCATATAAACCATTCGCCATATCCGCAAATGCAACAACCACAGGGATATTATGCAAGTTCTATATATGCTTATTCATCTAACCCACAAACCCACTTCGCCAGTGGTTCAGAACAATATGGTTCAGAAGAATATGACCTTGGGTTTAAGTTCCAGGAGAGGGAGAGGCCGTGGGCCAGGGCAGGGTGGAGGGCGAGGATGGGGCCATAATCATGTATTGGCAGAAGACCGGCCCGGTCATTTTTTCAACAAGTCATTGGTGGAAGACCCTTGGAAGTTTCTAGAACCTGTAATTTGGAAGACACTAAAAAAACAGTGGTTTCCACCTTCTCTTACTGCGAAAAAACTTCGAGTTTCCGAATCTCCAAGACAGTCTAGTTCACAACATATCCTTGCTGAAATCTTGGCTGCATCGTTTAATGAAGCTACAGACAATGAACCCAATGCAGAATGAATGGGTTGCTGGATATCCTTAGGCTTGATCGTTACTCTTTTAGCATGAATCAGGCACAGATTAGTGTCCTCAAATAGTCCAACAAGGTACGCTTCAGCAGGCTCCTGGAGAGCAGCTACATCAGAGCTCTGAAATCGTAGATCTGTTTTGAAATCCTGTGAGCCATTTCTCTCACGAGCCTCTGGAACGGAAGTTTCATGATCAAAAGGCCAGTACTCTTCTGATACTTCCTGATCTCTGAATCTGTGTGGCTTCTTTACTCCTTCGGTGTTCGGAGCAGACTTCTTTAATAGTCGTAGTGGTTGATATCACTTTTTTTCTCCACATTATATATGTGTGTACCTTCCCGTTGCATATTAAGTTTTAGATGAATCCTTCTAAACAACATATGCGTACAAAATTTGAACGTGTAAGGTAATTTGGGTTTATCTGAAAGAATAAGTGCACATGTTGATTTTCTTATTTTTCTTGTTCGTGATGAACACTGTGAAAAAATAGAAATATGTTAACTACCCATTCTACATGTCCCGTCAAACACGTAGTATGCTAACATCTTCACAGAGGGCTTTTCATCACCTTTCTTTAGCGAATTTCGTTCAAGTTTAAGTGTTCAACGGAACTCGCTTAAAGGTAGTATCACTTGGAAATCACGTTATTGAAGCAGAGGTGATATCTGGAAGTAACATTGGTGCTCGAACTTATATTCCTAGAATTGGTATAATTGTTGATGCAGATTTTGTGTCCGATGCTTGTCGAATAGATTAGTTTTATTTTACGCTGAATTTGTAATAGTTAATGAAACGGTCTATCGAACGTGTATAGACCCGCTCGTTTGAAGTGGTCAAACGAGAGGGTTATTCGGTTGACCGTGTGTGTTTGCAAGACAAGGGGTGTGACTATAAATAGAAAACCCTTGCCATTTCAAACACTGGGAGGTTTTAGGAGGTTTGAGACCTCACCAGGGAGAGATCACCACTTGGTCTCTCCCCGGATGTGTACTTCTTTGGTATGGTCCGGTTAGCTTGTTAATCGGGCCAACTTGCTTTGTTATGTTTCAAATCTATACAAGTTAGTACTTTTATCCGTCTCTAATCTCTCCCGTCTTGAACCTATCTCACAAGAATCACGGTTTCGGTCCCGAAACACGGTCCTACAATTGGTATCAGAGCCATGGTGCCCGATTTAGTAAATCTAACCGTTTACTAAGTCACATGTGCTCTAGATCTGTGATTTTTGTGCTTTTTGTTCAAGATGTAAAAACGGTGAAAATCAAGAAAAACCCAGATCTGACCCGAATGGATGGGTCTGACCTTACACGAAATGCATCAGAGGGTTATGTTTTATGTTTTACACCATGTCTTTCAAGTTTTCATCATCAAATGTGTGATTTTCGTCAAATCTGGAAAATTAACAGTGGCTGTGTTCTTGATGTTCTTGGCGGCTGTTAAAGAGAACTAGGGTTTCTTCATACCCACTCCCGACGAAACTGACCCCATGACGAAACACCACCTCCACTTTCGTCGACCAGGAAGCTGTTCTGTTTCGTCACACACAAAAGGATTCTTGTTTTGTTGATTTCAACATAAATCAGTTTCGTCGACATCCACATGTGTTTCGTCGCTTAACAAACACATATCTGTTTCGTCAAACTGAATTCTTTAACTAACCTGTTTCGTCGGACCTTTATCTTGGGTATCGCCGATGAGAGAGACAGAGATGGAGATGTTGGCGGTTAAAATTCCGATCTCTCTTCTTCTGATTCAGTGTCGGAAAGTTCCAAATCTTGGGATTCATGTATCGTAGAAGCTGCTTTTGATAGTGAAACAGATGATGAGTGACGGATTGGATTTTTATTTGGGGGTTTTGATTGTTTGGAGGGTGCATTGAATAAGAAAGGAGGATGTCTAATGTTTGTTGCTGGGTATCGAAGAAGATGAAGGCGGTTTGAAAGAAATTAGTAGGGTTTTGGATTTTTGAGGTGTGTATCGCAGGAGAGAGAAAGAGGTAGGTGTCTGCACAATTTTTTTTTGGGTTTTGTTTTGTATCGAAGAGACTAATTAGAAGAAAAAGATGAGGCAGATATTTAGTGGTGGGGAATGGGATTCTGAATGTGTAGAGTATTCTAATACAAGTGGGCTGGTGACATAATTAAAATATATGAGTGATAGTTGGGCCTCATTAATTTTTTTTATATTGTTGCCGATATCAGTTGTGACAATTGGATTTCTATGATGGGCCAATAGAGTGATGGGCTCATCTAAAAGTCAAGTTGTTATGGGTATTGGATTTTCATTAGTTTATTTGTTTGAGTAAACAAATTACTAGTGGGAGTCGGGTCGGGTGTTCGTGAAGATTATTTGAACCGGGCTTCCAAATCTCAACATCAAATTCGTACGAATTTGGGATCGCGCGGGATGATGCGGCATGATGAAAACAAGAGATGATGAAAACTTGATTTTTGAAAAATGTGGGGTAGTTCGGTTACCGATGCAAACGTCAAATTTGGTAACTTGACTTGTCACACCCCAACCGATGGCGGAATCATCGGGGCGCGGCACTGAGCGAAACAGATTGTTCAGAAGTTTCCACAACAACTATCATACAAATTCAGTTTAAATGATACGTCCCATACCGTATCCTAAATTAATAACAAGTCATTACGGAAAGCATCCAAACAAAAGTCACTGTTCCGACAACTCAGATTTAATTATTACAAACCAAATGAAATATTGTTTGATGTTTCTAGACCCCTATTCTGTTGACTCCTCTGGCTATAGTGCCAGTGGACAAGATCTACTGACAACTATGACCCAGGAGCTTGTTCAGGGCCGACAACCATTTGTTGGGGGCTTCTAGAAACTTATTTATGCCTCGCTTTCCTAGCAAGCTAAAACCTTAAACACCTGTCACATACGTTAAAATAAAGTCAATACAAATAATGTAAAGGTGAGTACACAAGTTTGATATAGCATATAGAGTTCGAATAGTTTACGCATAACCAGGCACGTACACAGAGGAAAACGATGCATGTAAATTATCAACATGGGACCATCGGTACCAACGACTGCGGGTTGACTGTCCGAGACAGTTCGCAATACATGATTACCACCGTAATCCATGCAAGTAATTGTCCTTAGCAACCCCCGTGTGAACGGGTGCTGAGTCTAAACTATAGTACTATGTTGCTAAAGCAGGTAGATAGCACTCCACGTGTAAACATAATAAACAGCAATCATTTAGTCAAGTAGCACATGCGGATAGGTTAGCGTTCGAATAGTTTGTGTTTGATTGTGATTTTGATAGGTAACGTATGTAACACCCAAAAGTGCTAAAAGCAAAAAGGGATCGAGTATACTCACAGTGGTTTGGTATGGATTGAAGGGAGCACTGAAGTAAGTTAGCCTGAATAGTTCGATGGTTTAACGATGAGTAACGCGGAAATGAAAACAGTGATACTGATTCGGTTGGGCTGGTCGATCGGACAGCTGGTTCGATCGGACGGGCTGTTCGTCCAGTTTGAAGGTCCGTTTGAACATTCCCATTCGATCGGCCGGCAGGCTCGATCGGCTGGTCCTTTCAAGTGGATTGTTTCTTCCTTTAGGAAAGGATGTGTTTGTGTATGATGGTTTGAACTTTTGAAGTTTTTGCAGCATTACCTTTCAAGTTGGTCGATCGAACGGTCCGTTCGATCGGTTAGTCCAACCGATCGGTTTGCAACTTTAGTGTTATAAATTGGCAATGTGCCACTCGATCGGGTGGCATGCTCGATCGGGTGACATTCCAATGTTTCGAAAAGAATGTTTAAGTGTTGAAGTATAGTATCTCATGATTCGAGCAGTAATGTTACAATCGAATAGCGTAGTCGATCGAACATCACTTCTTCAATACTACACTTTGTGAAATTGTGGGTCCATGTGTTAGCCGATCGGCTGGCCCGGTCGATCGGCTGGGTAGTCCGTCCGGTTGGGCTGTCCGATCGGACAGCCTAACCGTTCGGCCAGCATTTCTGACGTGGTTAGTCTATCTTCTAACACTTGGTTATTTTTGGTTATTTGATGTGATTTTGAGTTAGGTCGATAACGAGTTGAACCACAAAACACAAGCCCTTACTTGGTTCACTGTTACGGGCAGGAATCACCCAAGTCCGGTCAGTTAGCGGTTCAGAACCTTAGTTTAACGTTTAACCCGAAATCGATGAATCTCGTGGTAGAATCCGAATCTTGAACCATGTGTTTGTTTTAGAATGATTTGTAAGTCGGTTCAAGCTCCGTTTTCACCGGTTTGAGTGTAGAAGAGTTGAAAGATAGGTGAAAATCCGTCTTTCAATCCTTTTCCACTGTGGAATGTTAAGATCTTTGGTAGATTTTAGGTTATTTATGTGGAAATCGGTTAGATCTAAGCTAATCATGGTGGAATGACGTCAAAACTTGATGTTCTTGAAGAACACCATGATGACATCACCCAAGAACACTTATTTCACGGTTAGAATTCAAGTTTTGAAAGATAGAAAGGTGTAGAATCATTAAATGAACAAAATCGTAAAAGATTTAGAGTGAAAACTTACCGGATTGGCGAGAAATCTGAGAAATAGTGAAGAACAAGGGGCTGGTGGGTCAGAGCTTTCCAAAAGTAGAAAGAATGACAATGACAGCCCTATTTATAGGCTTCCAAAAGAGGAAAGGCCCAACCGATCGGCCAGGATTCCTGACCGAATGGGCTGCTCGATCGAACAGCATGTTCGATCGGCTAGCCTGTTCGATCGGAAGTCCTGTTCGATCAGGATGTTCCTTTTTGAGAGTTTCGTGATGATTTTTGGTATTTCGACTTCGATGATCGATGATTTGAGTATGATAGAGTTCCTAATCAAATTACCTTTAGTCCCAACTACTATATCTAACAAACAATCATCCTTACACTACAATTCGGGTTCGATTTCGATTGAGTTTGATTATCCTTCGAGTTTCGATTTGATTTGATTGATTCACCTCACATTTCAACGTAAAAATAACATGCACAAGTAACACGTAAGGCACACACACACGTATAAAGTACAAAAATTCCCGTGTTCGATTCGATGATTGATTCGATTAGCCTGATCATTGATTGATTAACTTTATCGCATTGTTACTTCCTATTATTCAAAGTCGGTTATCGGTTCGCGGTTAGATTATCGATCGATTAGTTTGATTATACAACACTTACTCCACATAATAAATAAAATAAAATTAAAAATAACTTTAATTCCAATAACAGTCAGTATTTGACTTTGACTTTGACATTAGTAAAATACGGGGTGTTACAGCCTCCCCTCCTTTAGGGAATTTCGTCCCGAAATTAGGCTGAGAGCAGTACATCGCCGTGATTTTACCAATTTGGTGCTTCAGATCTAACTGAACAACTGCGGGTACTTGGCCTTCATGTCGCTTTCGAGTTCCCAAGTGAACTCCGCGCCTCGTTTGCCTTCCCATCGGACTTTCATGATCGGAATGCGAGAGCGTCTGAGTTGCTTGGTCTGGCGATCCATGATCTCGACAGGCTTTTCCACGAAGTGTAACGTCTCGTTGACCTGAAGATCGTCAAGCGGTACGATTGCATCGTGATCCGCTAAGCACTTCCGAAGGTTTGACACATGGAAAGTCGGGTGGACATTGCTGAGTTCCTCCGGTAAATCGAGTCTGTAGGCGACTTTTCCGATTCTTTCCAGAATCCTAAAAGGTCCAACATATCGCGGCGCGAGTTTCCCTTTCTTGCCAAAGCGGACTACACCCTTCCAAGGTGATACCTTTAGGAGTACGTAGTCACCAACTTCGAATTCAAGGGGCTTGCGTCGATTATCGGCGTAACTCTTTTGTCTTTCCCGAGCTTTCACCAAGTTTTCCCTGATCTGGTGGATCTTGTCGGTCGTTTCTTGTAGAATCTCGGGACCGGTTAATTGGGAATGACCGATCTCGTGCCACACAATGGGCGAACGACATCTCCTACCATACAAGGCTTCGAATGGTGCCATCTGGATGCTGGAATGGTAGCTATTGTTGTACGAGAATTCGACCAATGGTAGGTGTTTGCTCCAACTGCCACCAAAATCAATAACACACGCACGGAGCATGTCTTCGAGAGTACGGATCGTTCTTTCAGTCTGTCCGTCGGTTTGTGGATGGAATGCGGTACTCAAATTCAGCGTCGTACCAAGAGCCGCTTGAAATGTTTCCCACAATCTCGAAGTAAACCGAGCATCGCGGTCAGAGATGATGTCTCGAGGCGTACCATGATTCTTAATGATCTCGTCGGTGTAGATTTGGGCTAGTTTGGCCACCTTATAGTCTTCTCGTATTGGCAGAAAATGGGCTGATTTGGTTAGACGGTCGACTATAACCCAAATACTGTCGTGACCTGATGGCGTGGTCGGAAGCTTAGTTATGAAATCCATAGCTATGCTCTCCCACTTCCATACGGGTATCGGCGGTTGTTCGAGTAAGCCGGAAGGTCTTTGATGTTCAGCCTTAACTCTTGTGCAGGTTAAGCAGCTACCAACATAAAGAGCGATATCCCGTTTCATTCCCGGCCACCAGTACTTGTAGCGAAGATCCTGGTACATCTTGTCAGCACCGGGATGAATGGAGTATCGGGATTTGTGGGCTTCATTCATGATGATCTTCCGCAAATCGGTCCTCATCGGGATCCAAATTCGGTCTAGATAGTAGAATATCCCATTGGCTTTGCTTACGAGATGAGCTCCATCGTGATAGATTCTTTCTTTCTTTAATGTTTGCTCATTAAAGCAAGCATGTTGTGCTTCACGGATGAGAGCTTCGAGGTTATACTGTGCTTGGATGTTTCGGACACCGAGCACATAGTTCTTTCTACTGAGCGCGTCAGCAACTACATTCGCCTTGCCTGGGTGATAACGAATCTCGCAGTCGTAGTCGTTGAGAAGTTCTACCCATCGGCGTTGACGCATATTGAGTTCTCTCTGATTAAAGATGTGTTGTAAGCTCTTGTGATCGGTGAAGATCGTACACTTGGTACCGTACAGGTAGTGTCGCCAAATCTTTAATGCAAAGACAACTGCGCCTAGCTCGAGGTCATGGGTTGTATAGTTCTTCTCATGGATTTTGAGCTGTCGAGAAGCGTAGGCTATAACCTTGTCTCGTTGCATGAGAACACAGCCAAGACCAAGGTTTGAAGCATCACAATAGACAACGAAGTCATTGCTTCCGTCGGGCAGTGTAAGAATAGGTGCATTGCACAGCATGTGTTTGAGGGTTTGGAAGGCAGTCTCTTGCGCGGTTCCCCACACAAAAGGCTTGTCCTTATGGGTAAGAGCGGTAAGCGGCACGGCGATTTTCGAGAATCCTTCGATGAATCGTCGGTAATAACCTGCTAATCCGAGAAAAGAGCGAACTTCTGACGGATTCTTAGGCGTAATCCAACCTTTAACTGCTTCAATCTTCGCGGGATCAACGTGTATACCCTGACTATTCACGATGTGACCCAGAAATTGAACCTCCTCCAACCAGAATTCACACTTGGAGAACTTGGCGTAGAGTTGATTTCCCTGAAGTAACTCGAGAACCAATCGTAGATGTTGCGCATGTTCGGCCCTCGATTTGGAATAGATCAAGACATCGTCGATAAACACGATGACAAAACGGTCTAGGAAGGGCTTACACACGCGATTCATCAGATCCATGAAAACCGCGGGTGCGTTCGTCAAACCAAAAGGCATAACAACGAATTCGTAATGGCCATATCGGGTTCGAAAAGCGGTTTTAGGTATGTCTTCCTCTTGGATCCGCAACTGATGATAACCTGAGCGTAGATCGATCTTGGAGAAACACTGGGCACCTTGTAGCTGATCAAACAGATCGTCGATTCTGGGTAAGGGGTATCGGTTCTTGATGGTTAGCTTATTCAATTCCCTGTAATCGATGCACATCCGGAACGACCCATCCTTCTTTTTAACGAAAAGGACTGGCGCGCCCAAGGAGAAGTGCTCGGGCGAATAAAGCCTTTTTCAAGTAATTCTTGGAGTTGGTTTGATAGTTCTCGCATCTCGGAGGGAGCGAGTCGGTAAGGGGCTTTGGCTACAAGGTTAGCTCCAGGAATGAGGTCGATTCGAAAGTCAATATCACGACTTGGAGGTAATCCGGGGAGATCATCAGGGAACACCTGAGGAAACTCACGGACAACTGGAACGTCTTTGACTTCAACTTTCTTTTTCTTTCCCTCCTCTGCTACGACAATATTGGCCAAGAAGGCTCGATATTCCTTTCGGAGATATTTGCGGGCTTGAAGACACGACATGAGCTTGAGACCTTTCGTTGCAGTTTCACCATAGACACATAGAATATCACCACTAGCTAACACAAATCGAATCATTTTATCGAAACACACAACTTCAGCATGGTTTTCACGAAGAAAGTCCATGCCTACTATGACATCGAAACTTCCGAGCTGCATCGGAATGAGGTTGATAGGGAAGATACGATTGTTGAGCTCGAGAGTACAATCACGGAGCACAGAATTTACAGCGATGGTTCTTCCGGTAGCGACTTCAACTTCGAATGACGACGAAAGATAAGAGCGCTTACGACTAAGAAGCTTCTCGAATTCAAACGACACAAAGCAGTTATCGGCTCCAGTATCAAACAAACATGATGCATATATACCATTCACAAGGAACGTACCATTGACCGCGTTGTTGTCAGCTTGAGCCTGACGTGCATTGATGTTGAAGGTTCTGGCGTGAGCTGCTTGCTGTTGTTGCTGAGGCTGCTGCTGTTGTTGTTGTTGTTGGGGTTGTTGGGCTTCTTGCTTGACTATCCTGTTCGGGCACCGGTTTGCAAAGTGGTTAGGGTCACCACAAGCAAAGCAGGTCCGAACGTTGGCTGCTGGGGCCTGTGCGGCTTGTTGACCTTGTGGGGCAGGGAGTAGAGCCTGATTAACAGCGGCTTGAGCTTGAGCTTGTCGGGGACCATAGGGACAGCTTGCAGTGAAATGCCCGTAGACATTGCAGTGAGCGCAGAATCGGCAGGCCACACCCACTGGATGATGATAGGAACACGTTGGGCAGAGTGGATGGGGGCCGGTATATGCACGCTTAGCTGGCGGCGCATTGATCACTGGAGCTGCGCGCTGTGGTTGCTGCTGTTGCGCTGGTACAGACTGGAGAGGAGTAGCAGTGGTTGCGGCAGCGCAACTCTTGTTCTTCTTTCTTCTTCTTGAAGACTTGGAGGCTTGAGCAGTGGTGTTGTCGGTTGATGCGGTTGTAACTTGATGCAGAGACTTGGCTTGCTTATCCCAGAAACCAGCCTTCACCCGCTTGTCATTAATCTCCGCGGCTAGCAGGTAGGCTTCCTCGATTGATGCTGGCTTAGAGGCTTGAACAAAATCCGCTACACAGTCAGGAAGAGCGCGGATGTATTTCTTGATGGTCATATCTGGAGTCTTGACCTGGTCGGGACAGATAATGCTCAACTGCTTGAAGCGAGCAGTGAGACCAGCATTGTCTCCCTCCTTCTGCTTGATACCCCAAAATTCATCCTCCAACTTTTGGCGTTCGTGAGGAGGACAGAACTCGTCGATCATGATTGCTTTCAGCTCCTCCCACGTCAGCTCGTATGCTGCGTCGTTCCCGCGCTTGTTTCTCTCTGCGGTCCACCAGTCCAAAGCACGAGACTGGAAGACACCAGTAGCGTTGAGAGTACGGAGGTGATCAGGGCATCCGCTTTGTCGAAGGGTGACTTCCACCGAGTCAAACCAATGAAACATGGCTGTAGGGCCATTTTCACCGGTGAACTCCTTTGGTCCACACGCTTTGAATTGCTTAAAGCTAAAAGCAGTCTTGTTGGAATCTTTGGGCATGACAACTCGAGATTCCTCGGATGATTTGCTTGCGTTCTCGAACACATCACTGACAGCTTTCGCCACAGTTTTGGAGATGATTGCAGCAAGACGTCGGTCCCTCTTTTCTTGACGGGTAAGACGACGAGACATGGAAGATGACGACATGGTCTGCAATAGACATCGCCACAGGGCTCAACACAACGAAATCGAATCTCACCTCACACGTCTTAGATTACTAAAGCTTAGAATCACACCATAACACGTATCACATATCACATAGGCACCAAAGCACGGAATGCACAGAGTTCACATAACCACATAAGCACATAAACAGGTAAGCAAGTAGAGCACAGAACACCTAAACACATACGCATTTAGCACAGAGACAGTCAGAAAACAGAAACCTATATCTCAAATTCGAGTGTCGTTCGTGTAGTATATTGAGTAACATCATATCGTATTGTCTACTTAATCGTATTGCGTAGTATAGCATATTGATATCGTCTAGATTGCGTCAACTGGAAATCGTATCGAGTCGTGCGGGCCAAATAACATAATTGAATAACCAGCGGAAATATAAACACGGAAACAGGCAAAACACATAAAATCAACGAGGTAACAAGTAAATTCAAGAGATAGATTGTCTGCGGCTACTAGACATTGACTAACCAAAACAATTTAACTATTCACAGTGAACTTGTCGTCACTTTCGACTCTAGGAGTCGTGTTTCTGCCTCAGTTCTTGGGCATTATGCACGCGTTTCCTAGGTCATACTCGTGAGTTCAGGTCGTTGGAGTCCGTCAATTGCCTTGGCGAGATGAAATAAGGTCGGAACAATCGCCAAGGTTAGGGTTTCACCCCTAGCTTAGCAATTTCTTCCTTGTTTTAAGAAAATTCTGGGGAAAATTTGCATCAAATTACGGGTTTCAGCCCTGATTCGGTGTAATTCTCCCCGTTGGTTGATAGAAATACACACATAAATAATCGACAAAATCCGACAACTTAGGCAGGAGTTTGCGGCTTTCACACCTATTCCTGTCCAAATTGCAGACTTTGGTTTGGAGTTCAAGTGCAGTGATAGAATAGAATGAATAAGCACATAAACTTGGTCTCTTGGTTCTTAGCTATAGTCTAGGTCTCTAAGACAGCGACCCGGACTAGGTCGTGTCTAACCTAATTCCCTATAGTTATGGCTCTGATACCAATCTGTCACACCCCAACCGATGGCGGAATCATCGGGGCGCGGCACTGAGCGAAACAGATTGTTCAGAAGTTTCCACAACAACTATCATACAAATTCAGTTTAAATGATACGTCCCATACCGTATCCTAAATTAATAACAAGTCATTACGGAAAGCATCCAAACAAAAGTCACTGTTCCGACAACTCAGATTTAATTATTACAAACCAAATGAAATATTGTTTGATGTTTCTAGACCCCTATTCTGTTGACTCCTCTGGCTATAGTGCCAGTGGACAAGATCTACTGACAACTATGACCCAGCTGTCAGGGCCGACAACCATTGTTGGGGCTTCTAGAAACTTATTTATGCCTCGCTTTCCTAGCAAGCTAAAACCTTAAACACCTGTCACATACGTTAAAATAAAGTCAATACAAATAATGTAAAGGTGAGTACACAAGTTTGATATAGCATATAGAGTTCGAATAGTTTACGCATAACCAGGCACGTACACAGAGGAAAACGATGCATGTAAATTATCAACATGGGACCATCGGTACCAACGACTGCGGGTTGACTGTCCGAGACAGTTCGCAATACATGATTACCACCGTAATCCATGCAAGTAATTGTCCTTAGCAACCCCCGTGTGAACGGGTGCTGAGTCTAAACTATAGTACTATGTTGCTAAAGCAGGTAGATAGCACTCCACGTGTAAACATAATAAACAGCAATCATTTAGTCAAGTAGCACATGCGGATAGGTTAGCGTTCGAATAGTTTGTGTTTGATTGTGATTTTGATAGGTAACGTATGTAACACCCAAAAGTGCTAAAAGCAAAAAGGGATCGAGTATACTCACAGTGGTTTGGTATGGATTGAAGGGAGCACTGAAGTAAGTTAGCCTGAATAGTTCGATGGTTTAACGATGAGTAACGCGGAAATGAAAACAGTGATACTGATTCGGTTGGGCTGGTCGATCGGACAGCTGGTTCGATCGGACGGGCTGTTCGTCCAGTTTGAAGGTCCGTTTGAACATTCCCATTCGATCGGCCGGCAGGCTCGATCGGCTGGTCCTTTCAAGTGGATTGTTTCTTCCTTTAGGAAAGGATGTGTTTGTGTATGATGGTTTGAACTTTTGAAGTTTTTGCAGCATTACATTTCAAGTTGGTCGATCGAACGGTCCGTTCGATCGGTTAGTCCAACCGATCGGTTTGCAACTTTAGTGTTATAAATTGGCAATGTGCCACTCGATCGGGTGGCATGCTCGATCGGGTGACATTCCAATGTTTCGAAAAGAATGTTTAAGTGTTGAAGTATAGTATCTCATGATTCGAGCATTAATGTTACAATCGAATAGCGTAGTCGATCGAACATCACTTCTTCAATACTACACTTTGTGAAATTGTGGGTCCATGTGTTAGCCGATCGGCTGGCCCGGTCGATCGGCTGGGTAGTCCGTCCGGTTGGGCTGTCCGATCGGACAGCCTAACCGTTCGGCCAACATTTCTGACCTGGTTAGTCTATCTTCTAACACTTGGTTATTTTTGGTTATTTGATGTGATTTTGAGTTAGGTCGATAACGAGTTGAACCACAAAACACAAGCCCTTACTTGGTTCACTGTTACGGGCAGGAATCACCCAAGTCCGGTCAGTTAGCGGTTCAAAACCTTAGTTTAACGTTTAACCCGAAATCGATGAATCTCGTGGTAGAATCCGAATCTTGAACCATGTGTTTGTTTTAGAATGATTTGTAAGTCGGTTCAAGCTCCGTTTTCACCGGTTTGAGTGTAGAAGAGTTGAAAGATAGGTGAAAATCCGTCTTTCAATCCTTTTCCACTGTGGAATGTTAAGATCTTTGGTAGATTTTAGGTTATTTATGTGGAAATCGGTTAGATCTAAGCTAATCATGGTGGAATGATGTCAAAACTTGATGTTCTTGAAGAACACCATGATGACATCACCCAAGAACACTTATTTCACGGTTAGAATTCAAGTTTTGAAAGATAGAAAGGTGTAGAATCATTAAATGAACAAAATCGTACAAGATTTAGAGAGAAAACTTACCGGATTGGCGAGAAATCTGAGAAATAGTGAAGAACAAGGGGCTGGTCGGTCAGAGCTTTCCAAAAGTAGAAAGAATGACAATGACAGCCCTATTTATAGGCTTCCAAAAGAGGAAAGGCCCAACCGATCGGCCAGGATTCCTGACCGAATGGGCTGTTCGATCGAACAGCATGTTCGATCGGCTAGCCTGTTCGATCGGAAGTCCTGTTCGATCAGGATGTTCCTTTTTGAGAGTTTCGTGATGATTTTTGGTATTTCGACTTCGATGATCGATGATTTGAGTATGATAGAGTTCCTAATCAAATTACTTTTAGTCCCAACTACTATATCTAACAAACAATCATCCTTACACTACAATTCGGGTTCGATTTCGATTGAGTTTGATTATCCTTCGAGTTTCGATTTGATTTGATTGATTCACCTCACATTTCAACGTAAAAATAACATGCACAAGTAACACGTAAGGCACACACACACGTATAAAGTACAAAAATTCCCGTGTTCGATTCGATGATTGATTCGATTAGCCTGATCATTGATTGATTAACTTTATCGCATTGTTACTTCCTATTATTCAAAGTCGGTTATCGGTTCGCGGTTAGATTATCGATCGATTAGTTTGATTATACAACACTTACTCCACATAATAAAATAAAATAAAATTAAAAATAACTTTAATTCCAATAACAGTCAGTATTTGACTTTGACTTTGACATTAGTAAAATACGGGGTGTTACATGACTACTATGGGCCAAAAACAAAACGGTATGTTCACTTCCGCACGTCAATGTTTATGATTGATTATCGGTGTTCGTACATGCTCGAAAGAATTTTGTTTATTGTCATATTCTCGCATTTGGTAACGATTGGAGGAACCTAGAGAGCCAAGACAGGTCCTAACGAGTTCACAAAGTCGAAGAGTTATGCCTATGATGGAAGTTTTCAGATTAGGTGTTAGCAGAACTTTGGGGGGATACAAGTCGGATCCTACGGGGCTAGGGGACTTTCATTATCAACTAGAATATGCAAAGAAGAAAATTGCTTTCGTGATTTTTAGAAAAACCGAGAATGTTTGAAAGATTCTGCTCAGTGGAGATAATCTGTTCAGTGAAGATTGACGACAGTTCCGCTCTGTGGAGGGAATTGGTGAACATTTGAAGATAAATTCTACTCAGTGGAGAGAATTTGTTCTATGAAATTGATGACAGTTTCTTTGAAGTGGAGAGAATCTGTTATGGTTTAAAGATTTTACCAAAGAAATGGGGGGATAAAAATTTTTCAAATGTTGAATTTCTTCGGTAAATTTCTAAACGCAATCACAGGTGGTAGAGTTTGTGATTTTCTAGTGATACAAACGGTTCGGCGTGGAATGTTTTGCACATACACATATTTGAGGATTTTAATTAATTCTCCAGCCAGCGTGAAGGGTTTTGCACGGAAAAATACAGGTTTCTAAAGTCTACAGTAGTTACAAAAGCGCTGTTCACTGAAGACCTGGGGAATCTTTATGAAAGCTGATAGTTCAAGACTGAAGACCTACAGGATTCGGTTTTGGGTTTGATGTTTCTTTGGGATTTTACAGGGATCTGGGGGTAACTCAATTCGTTGAGTTTGCAAACGATGTACTTGGTCTAGCTGACTTCCTGAGTACTGATGCTGAAGATCCGTAGTGCATTACGTGGTCAACTTCACAAAGGCGAGACAATGAGATCTGGATGTAGATCAACTAAGCATGCTGGTTGAGCTTGCAAGGGATACACTTGGTCTAGCTGACTTTCCTGAGTGTTGATGCTGAAGATTAAAGTGCATTACTTGGTCGATTCCACAAAGACGGTTTACAGAAGACAGTTCACCAGAAATCTCTATCAATGTAGTATGCTTGAAGATCAAGACTTGATGCAGTGTTTTTAAAGAATGGAACCCTTATCAAATGCCGTTTGGAGTATTGGAAGATCAGCGGAAGATCGGTCAATTAAGGAAATTGCACAACACCCAACACGGATACGCGTACTTTAAGGGGGAAATATTATACAAGGAACATCAAGATACTACTTACCTGGATCATCGGTCAAGGGGGAATTTTGGTAACACAAAGAAGATGAATACTTGACTGAAGATCGATTGCATTTGCATTTTCAGCATTCGACAGCAACGGACAAGGGGGAATTTGTTGATGCAGATTTTGTGTCCGATGCTTGTCGAATAGATTAGTTTTATTTTACGCTGAATTTGTAATAGTTAATGAAACGGTCTATTGAACGTGTATAGACCCGCTCGTTTGAAGTGGTCAAACGAGAGGGTTATTCGGTTGACCGTGTGTGTTTGCAAGACAAGGGGTGTGACTATAAATAGAAAACCCTTGCCATTTCAAACACTGGGAGATTTTAGGAGGTTTGAGACCTCACCAGGGAGAGATCACCACTTGGTCTCTCCCCGGATGTGTACTCCTTTGGTATGGTCCGGTTAGCTTGTTAATCGGGCCGACTTGCTTTGTTATGTTTCAAATCTATACAAGTTAGTACTTTTATCTGTCTCTAATCTCTCCCGTCTTGAACCTATCTCACAAGAATCACGGTTTCGGTCCCGAAACACGGTCCTACAATAATACCGCCGGATAAGAAGGTTCCTTTTAGATTACAAAGAAGACAGTTTCCTGTTGCTTTATGCTTCGCTATGACAATCAATAAAAGTCAAGGGCAGTCGTTATCCAGAGTTGGTTTGTTTTTGAAACATCCAGTATTTTCTCATGATCAACTTTACGTGGCTTTGTCGAGAGTCAAGAGCAGAGATGGACTCAAATTATCAATTCTTGATAAAGATGGTAACCTTACTAATAGCACATCTAATGTTGTATACAAAGAAGTTTTTACTTCTTGTAATTTGTATGGGTATTTCTATATGTATTTTGTTGTGTTATCAAAAGCATAGGTTTTATATATTGTTGTTTCATAGCATAACAATTACACGCTCCTGATTGACGATTGCAGGAAGAGTCGATTAAATAAATCAATTAATTTTGAACGACTGTGAAATACAATTTGAAAACTGTAAACTGGTTTTTTTCCTTTTTTTGGGCTCAGTTATGTTCTATTAATTGTGAGCTTATCAAATTGGGCTTGAAACTAATGACCCAACTTTCCATCATGAAGAGAAAAGGTCCAAAAAGAAAATTAATCATTTTTTTTTGTATTACCTTGATATCAAATTGGGCTTGAAATAGCGGCGAAGCTTGAAAATTTCCAGGGGGGGGGGGCGGAAGTCGCCAGACCTAAAAGTATATACCTAAAAACATTATTTTTTTATAAAACCGGGGGGTCGAAAACGTATATACCTAAAAAGTTATATACGAAACGTACATACATAACACTACTGAGCGAAAAGTTTGGGGGGTCGGGCGCCCCCTCCATTGTTTTCTTTTCCCTAAAACTAATCTCGACCCTCCAAATCTAAGAACAATGCACTAAAATCCTTCTTACCCTTCTTATTTATGTTGTATTTTGTATTTGATCTTAATCCCATAAAAACAACATTTACTAGCAATCAATACCAAAGACTTTATTTATTAAACATTTAGATAAAAACATGAATTGACCAAAATACCCTTAAATGAATAAACTTAACTGAAATTTTTAATCTGGTTAGTACTAAAGGACGTAGAGTGTAACGTGTTTTGCAAATAAAGGATTGCGACTGTAATTTTAATGAAGTTAAAGACTATCCGTTGCAATTCGGTATAAACATAAAGGACGAAAAGTTTAATGTACCCTAAAAGAAAATGTATCACTTTAAGGTTTAGGTGAAACACAACCCACATTAGTATATTTAGGGTTATTGAATTTTAATAATCCCAAGTTTTACTGGTTGGCCGATAATAATCCTAACTTCAAAAATTGCCTACAACAGTCCCAACTTGTAAGATTTTAGCCACTAATGATCCTTGTCTAACTGGGTTAGTTAAATGTGACGTGGCAGGTGACGTGTTTAAAAACTAAAATGTGGGATGCCTATGTGGATGCTGATGTGTTTAAAGACTACAACATGTATACACTCACCCCTATTTATAAACACCTCCATAACTACTGCTGTCGTGTACTTCGAATCACAAGACCACAGCTGCCACTGCCATATCGACACTCCAGCTGACGTCACCTCGCCGGAGGCGAGCCACGACACCATCTGAATCATGTCACTGACCACCACCACTTCCTCCGCTGCCGTCATGACCAACCCGAACCACACAACCACTGCAGCCGCTGAACTCCGGGCACCGTTGTATACGGTTGTCGACGATGACCGCTGACCAGACCTCCATCTCTACTCTCTTTCTCTCCGATAACTCTCTCTCTCTCTCTCTTCCGTCTGCTTTCTTTTCATTTTCAGGCAAGGTGGGTGTGAGTAGGAACGAAACACAGCTCCGGTCGCCGGAAACACTGACCGAGAGGGAAGGAGGGGAAGGTGTGCGGCTGGTTTGTCAGCGTAGGGTTTTTAAACAGTGACAGATATGATACACGTCAGCATCCACATTTTAGATTTTAAACACGTCACCTGCCACGTCACATTTAACTAACCTAGTTAGACAAGGATCATTGGTGGCCAAAATCTTACAAGTTGGGACTGTTGTAGACACTTTTTGAAGTTGGGACTATTATCAGCCAACCAGTGAAACTTCGGATTATTAAAATCCAATAACCCGTATATTTATTAATGTTACATTCTAAGATGATCAGGGTTAGAATATTTTTAGTGATTTAACTAAAAAGTAAAAAAGTGACTCCATGGGGTATGGGTTTTTCATAAACTAACCCTCAAAACTTTGTAATGGTTTTAATGAACAATTTTTAAATATTTAATTAAAATAGATAAATAAAAAATAAATTATGGCAAAAAGGTGTGATGTCTATTTTTTTTTTCTGTTAAGAAAATTAAATATGTATATAAAAAGGGGGCAAGGGGTGTTGCCCAACTCATGCACTCCACATGCATATAAAAAAAGTTTAATAAGCGCCTAATCTGAGGTGGAATATGGCGTCAACCAACTACACCTAGTTTTAGCGATCATTCACATCATCAACCATGCTTGCCAACATTTTTCTTATGATGTGAAAGTTTAGTCATAAACATAATCACTTTTTAACAGACACAACTAAGGGGTGTTTGGTGTTACGTTTTCAAAATAGATTTTCGTTTTTAAAAGAAAAATTGGTTTTTAATAAACCAACATTTGTCCCGTTGGTAAATAATAAACTTACCTACGTAATTGGTATACAATAATCCTACCTATCAACATGTTGGTACTCAATGAACTTCCGTTAATTTTTTTAACTGAAGTTAATTTTTTAAGTTTTATTTATTACACTAACAGTCCCTGTAGTTTTAATTTACTAGTTTTAACTATTTTATAAAACAAGAAAACCTCAAGGGACTGTAATTTACTAGTTTTGGACTGTAATTTACTAGTTTTAAAATAGTTAAAACTAGTAAATTAAAACTACATGGACTGTTTGTGTAATAAATAAAACTTAAAAACTAACTTCGGTTAAAAAAAATTAACGGAAGTTCATTGAGTACCAACATGTTGATAGGTAGGATTATTGTATACTAATTACGTAGGTAAGTTTATTATTTACCAACGTGACAAAGCAATAAACCAATTTTCCTTTTTAAAACTTCATTTTGAAAAAGATGTAAGTACATGCTTCTCCAAAACTGCGTTTTGGAGGCAGATAATCACTTTTTCATCCAAACACTTTTTTAGATTATTTATGTTTTACAAACGCAATAATCAAATAATCACTTCAAAACGTAATCCCAAACACCCTATAACTCTAGTCATAAATATAATCCACAACTAAGTAAAAAATGTCAATCACTGATACTTCAGGGTATTTTGTGTATACACACAATAAATTTGGACCAAACTTGTAACGAAGTTAATGTAAACGATGTTCTCATAAAACGACCTTGAAATCTTCCGTTTTTGAAGATTTGTTGCTCTGATTTCTGGTTAGTACTCTCTCTCTCTCTCTCTCTTCTCGTATCTGTTTACACGCTCGTTCAATTTCTAATTGTTATGCATATAATTAATATATGTTTCCGTATGTGTTCTAGGGTTCGCTAATTTCTCATTCTAGCCCTAATTTGTTGCAAAATTGCTTCAACTAATGTAAATTAAAGTGAATCTTTCGATACAACAGTTTTGTGATATTACTGTGAATCTTTTGAATGTGTAAGGTAATTTGGTTTTACCTAAAAGCATAAGTGCACATCATTTGTTAAACACATTGATTTTCTTATTTTTCTTGTTGGTGCTTCTTTGTGTGTTTATGTAACTTCATTATATTTCAACGAAGGTAAGACCAAAGTAATATTGTCATGCATATATCATGTAGTTAGTTTCCTCAGTTGGTAAAGTGGGTCGGTTGGCTAACTGGTCACATTGGTAAAGTTTTATACGGGTCCAAATGGATTGGAATTGTTATTTTAATAATAGAGTTAATTACTGTTTTCGTCCCTGAGGTTTGTCAAAAATAACGGTTTCAGTCCATTAGTTTAAAAATTGCGATTTCAGTCCATTAGTTTCGTTTTCGTAACCATTTCAGTTCACTAACTTAACTCCATCCATTTATTTTGTTAACTTTGAGTTAACTAACTAATTCTGGGACGGTTTGCGTCAGTTTTAGAAACACAGGGACTTAAGTGTAAACTCTAAAACATTAAAACAAAAAAAAAAATAGTAAATTCCAAAAAATCAAAAAAATTCCAAAAAACCAAACAAATTCCAAAAAATTCTAAAAAATAATAAAAATTCTAAAAAATTCTAAAAAATCCAAAACTGACGCAAACCGTCCCTGAATTAGTTAATTAACTCAAAGTTAACAAAATAAATGGATGGAGTTAAGTTAGTGGACTGAAATGGTTACGAAAACGAAACTAATGGACTAAAATCGCAATTTTTAAACTAATAGACTGAAACCGTTATTTTTGACAAACCTCAGGGACGAAAACAGTAATTAACTCTTAATAATATAGTCTGCTGTTTGTCAAAATTCCAAAATATAAAGCAACTTGTCCATTTAGGACGAGTTTTCTTTTTATCCCTTTAACATGTTTCCTTTCTAGCCAAGTTGTAAAATTTCACCTATTCGACGCCTCTAATATCACAAACACATCCTTATTTCACATTCCTTATATTCCTTAATAATTAACTCTTAATGTATGCTTCAGCAGGCTCCTGGAGAGCAGCTATAGCAGAGCGCCGAAATCATAGATGTGTTTTGAAATCCTGAGCGATTTCTCTCATGAGCCTCTGGAACGGAAGTTCTCTGATCAAAAGGTCAGTACTCGTACTCTTCTTCTGATACTTCCTGATCTCTGAATCTGTGTGGCTTCTTTACTGAAAGAATATGTGCACATGTTGATTTTCTTATTTTTCTTGTTCGTGATGAACACTTTGTGAAAAAATAGCAATATGTCTACTACCATTCTTCATGTCATGTCGAAAACCTATTATGCTAACATCTTCTTAGAGGGCTTTTCATCACCTTTCTTTAGCGAATTTCATTCAAGTTTAAATGTTCAACTTCCGCTCGTTCATACTATAGATCGCATTTGAACACTTGGTAAAATGATTGAACAGACCAAAGTAACACCCTTGGTTTCACAATGTTTTGTTATCCGCTTTTAGAATAGGCTGGTTTGAGATTAAATTAAATTCAGATATTTTTTTGAATGCGATATTATTACTTTTAGTGTTATTAACTTTCTAAAGCTGTTTTGTTTATTTTTCAGCTTACAGAATACAGATTGCAATAAGTTAATTTAGGACGATGCATGCATTTAAATAGACATTTGGCTACTCTCAGCCCTTTCATCTTTTAAGTACGTTTATATTAAATACACCACTAATCATTCATTTATAAGTAATCGGGTCGAATTTGCCACCTCTAGCTATAACTGAGTTTCAATTCCTGAGTTGTCACATATGGTTTTATAGATTGTTATTGTATTGCATGCTGATTTTTGATGGTGAACGATGAAGCTTACTTTTCTTGTGGTAATGTTACACTATAAGAAGAATTCACACCTTGATCTGAAAATATTGAAACCATGCACCTCTTTTTGGATGCGTTTTGACATGCTTATGTTAGAAGTTGTAAAAAAAAAGTTTTGAGAGTAGATCGTAAAATATAAAAAAGTTTTGGGTTAAAAGTATAAAAAACAAATAGTTATGGATTAAAAGTAATTTTGCAAATAGCTTTGGGTGAAAAGCAAAAAATTCATTTTTTTTTTTGAAAAACTCCCAAAGCAATGGGTACAAGATATATATGCACAAAAAGGTTGCTAATTTATAGTGTTTTAATTTAATTTTAATGTTTTAATTTAATTAATAATAATAATAATAATAATAATAATAATAATAATAATAATAATAATAATAATAATAATAATAATAATAATAATAATAATAATAATACTTCAAAACTTGCTTTGATTTCTGCGAATTAATTCAGGTTATCTCAATTTCTCTCCCTCTAGTTCCTGTTTACACCAATCTTTGAGGTTCAATTTCTAATTGTCATACGTATAATATGTATATGTATATGTATGTTTCCGTATGTGTTCTAGGGTTCGCTTCTTCCTGATTATTTTGTAAAATTGCTTAACCTAATGTCAATTGGTAACTTATTCTGTATCCAATTGATTGCTGCATACGAGATTAGGTAATTGTTATGGCGGTATTTGGAATTGAATGCGTATTTGAGTTTTCAAATTGCAATCTTTGTGGTTTTGTAATGCAACATTGATCTAAATCTGTGTTTGGATGTGAAAGAAGCTGTGTTTTGGCTTCGGAATCGATATGGATGTTCATAACTCTGTTAGAAGCTAATTTGATATCAAATTTGTTTGATTTCTTCTGTGCTTTTACTTTTAGGTACATTGGTGTCAGTTATTAGTTGAGGTTGAAAGTCTTTACTCTGGGCGTATTATATTTTATTTTATTTATACTGGCGTTGTGGTTTAACATGGAGGGAGCGTTAAAGCTCCACATCACTGCCATGTAGGCAACGGGGCATTAACTAACCCACCGTTTAACTATCACGTTGTGTGTGTGTGTGTGTGTGTGTGTTTGAGTGGCTCCCACCCGTTTCCAAGGACTGGCGCCCGTTAATGCCTTAGCGAGCCATCTTTAACGCCCTGATGCCAATAAATTAGTTGATTAGCATAGGTTTCGTTCCTTATAGTCATAGCCCATAGGGTTGATATCACTTCTTTTCTGATTAACATTATATCTGTGTGTCCTGTTCTTGTTCCGTATAACGTTTTATCGGAATCTTTCGACACAACAGTTTTGTGATATGACTATGAACAGAGGCGGTGATGAGGGTGTGCGGGGAGGACCACCGCACAGGGTCCGTGACTTCGAGGGGCACGTGTTTTAAAAGAAAATCTGATATACATATGTTACTTTTTTCTAAATAGTATACTCATATGTGATATGTGTACCAACTACCATGTTTGAATGTGGAAGGTAATATATGTTTACCTAAAAGCATTAGTGCACATCTTATGTTAAACTGTTAAATATTGTCATCCATATCTAGTTGGTTAAATGGATGGGTTAGGTAGCGGGTCAAATGGGTTATTTTTTATATGGGTCCAAACAAGTCGTCATTGTCATTATAATAATATATTCTGTTAAAAATCAAAGCGATTTGAGAGGTTTCATGGATTTGAATATACTTTGGACGACTTTATTACCCATTCAACTTGTTTCCTTTCTACACAGGCTGTAAAATTTCACCCATTTAACACCTATATTATCACAAACACATTCTGATTTCACATTTTTTATATTGGTGTATGTAATCATGCAATACTGATATATATATTCTCTAGGGTAATTTGCAGAAAGGTCAATGGAAGAGTCAACTGAGAGATGAGAAAGACTTAAAGCTATGCGAATGGAAGCTTCACAGGAGGATGCAACTTATAATAATGACCATTCAGCTGTTAGTCTTGCAAACCCGTTACTTGAATCCACAACTCTGAAACTCAGGCGCATACTACTTCTCAAAGCTTTGATTATTACACCAACCCAATGGCAGCTTATTCTCGGAACAAGCACAGGAGCCAGGTCAGCCCTCAGATATCACAGAATTATTCATCCACTCATTTAAGTAATACCATATTACCATATTGTTATCACACAATTTTGAATTTCTTTATGTATGCTAGTTCATTAGTGCTGTCTTTATATTCTTAATTTCTCTTTTTGAGCGTTAAATTTTAACTCTTGACATGACTTATTGTGGATTAAACAGATAATTATTGAATCTGTGCTTAGTTAATTGACCTTTTAAGAGGATTGGACTGGAGGCACATAACTTTTAACATTGTCACGAAACAAGTATGAAAAAAATTAAACTTGATGCTCTGTTTCTATAAGGTTGCAATATGAATATCAAATGGTTGATCATGTTGTGCGAACCTAAACGGGTCGGTTTTATCCACCGTCTTAGTTAAATTGTATTATTACAGCAATATTCTTTATTTTTGAGTGATTGATTTAGGAGGGTTTATGCATTTCAATTACACTTTGGGCAACTTTCAGTTTTGTTTGACCCGTAACCTTTTAAGTTTCAAGCCATTAAAAAAACATTATTTTACTCATTTGTAACTGAAATTTACCCAACAATAAGTAAATGTGTTGAATTGCCACTTCTGATACAACAGTAGTGATTTTTTTTATATTCATTTTTCTTTTATCTTTGGCATGCATTAAATTGCCTTTCTTATTAATTTACATAATTTTATTTCCACTCGCCAAATGCGCAAATGCAACAATCACAGGGATCCTATGCAAGTTCTAATCATGCTTATTCATCTAACCCACCACAAAGTAGCTCTTTAACCTACCCGAGTTGGAGGAGCAATAGTCCTCACCCTAGAGGTTACTCTGCCCCACAAGGTGTCGGTTTTCCTAGCCCGCAAACCCACTTCACCAGTGGTTCAGGACAAGGCTGCTACCCTAGTCATGGCTCTAGTCCCCATTTCACCAGCAGCCCAGGTCGTGGTTCAGGACGAGGTTACCCTAGCCCTGGACCCAACTTCAGAAATAGTCCCCATTTTGCCAACAGCCCAGGTCATGGTCCAGGGCGCGGCTACCTTAGTCCTGGACCCAACTTCAGGAATAGCCCCAACCATGGCTCGGGTCAAGGAGGGTACCCTAGCTCAGGTCCAAGTTCCGGGAGAGGGAGAGGCGGTGGGCCTGGATAGGGTGGAGGGTGAGGACGGGGCCATAATCAAGTATCTGCAGAAGACCGGCTCGATCGTTTCTACAATAAGTCAATGGTGGAAAGACCCTTGGAAGTTTCTAGAACCTGTAATTTGGAAGTCACTCAAAAAGCAGTGGTTTCCACCTGTTAATGCGAAAAAACCTCGAGTTTCAGAATCTCCAAGAATGTCTAGTTCACAACCTAGCCTTGCTGAAATCTTGGTTGCGTTTTTAAATGAAGCTACAGACGATAAACCCAACGCAGAATGATAGGGTTCAAGCTAGATATCCTTAGGCTTGATTGTTACTCTTTTAGCATGAATCGCCCACAGATTAGTGTCCAACAATGTATGCTTCAGCAGGCTCCTGGAGGGCAGCTATAGCAGAGCGCCGAAATCATAGATGTGTTTTGAATCCTGAGCGATTTCTATCATGAGCCTCTGGAACGGAAGTTCTCTGATCAAAAGGTCAGTACTCGTACTCTTCTGATACTTCCTGATCTCTGAATCTGTGTGGCTTCTTTACTCCTCTGGTGGTTGATATCACTTCTTTTTTTCCACATAATATCTGTGTGTACCTACCCTGCTGCATATAAAGTTTTAGGTGAATCTTTCTACACTACCATTTTGTAATATTAATGTGAATACCGGAAATATTGGTGTTAATGCTGTAACACATGAGTATCAGGTTTGAATGTGTAAGGTAATTTGGGTTTATCTGAAACATATATAAGTGCCCATGTTATGACTAAAGACGGTGATTTTCTTATTTTTCTTGTTCGTGATGAACACTTTGTGAAAAAATAACAATATGTCTACTACCATTCTTCATGACTTCATGTCATGTCGAACACCTAGTATGCTAACATCTTCATAGAGGGCTTTTCATCACCTCTCTTCAGCGAATTTCGTTCAAGTTTAAATGTTCAACTTCCGCTCGTTCATATATCGAATTTGAACACTTGGTAAAATGATTGAACAGACCAAAGTAACACCCTTGGTTTCACAGTGTTTTGTTATCCGCTTTTAGAATAGGCTGGTTTGAGATTAAAGTAAATTCAGATATTTTTTTGAATGCGATATTATTACTTTTAGTGTTATTAACTTCCTAAAGCTGTTTTGTTTATTTTTCAGCTTACAGATTGCAATAAGTTAATTTAGGATGATGCATGCATTTAAATAGACATTTGGCTACTCTCAGCCCTTTCATCTTTTAAGTACGTTTAGATTAAATACACCACTAATCATTCATTTATAAGTAATCGGGTCGAATTTGCCACCTCTAGCTATAACTGAGTTTCAATTCCTGAGTTGTATATGTTTTTATAGATTGTTATTGTATTGCATGCTGATTTTTTATGGTGTTGTGGTAATGTTACACTATAAGAAGAATTCACACCTCGATCTGAAAATATTGAAACCATACACCTCTTTTTGGATGTGTTTTGACATGCTTATGTTAGAAGTTGTAAAATTTAGATACTTAAATGACCAAAACTGACATTTAATTTTTGGGAATAAGTAAGGTTTTGTGAAATGAGTGTACTTTATCATATATTTGATTTTAGTTTCCAGTCGAAACCTTTTGAACCATTTGCATCGTGCGGGTTCCTTCTAGTGTATTATTATACAACGCCTTAATAATTTGTTTGTCCTATGTTACATTTCTAATATCGCTATTTGAGTTAATTACAGTTTTCGTCCCTATGGTTTGTCAAAAATCACTATTTCAGTCCATTAGTTTAAAAATTGCAATTTCAGTCCCTGTGGTTTCACTTTCGTAACCATTTCAGTCCACCTTGTAACCATTTCAGTCCCTGTACTAAAAGAATAAATGGATTGAAATGGTTACGAAAGTGAAATCACAAGGACTGAAATGGTTACAAAAGTGAAATCACAGGGACTGAAATCTCAATTTTTAAACTAATGGACTGAAATAGTGATTTTTGACAAACCACAGGGACGAAAACAGTAATTAACTCTCGCTATTTTTTACATGACCACTCACTCTCTGTTCGATCCAGATGGGAAAAATGGTTAAGTCATGAGTCAACATCAGATCAAAAACAGGGTACTCTGTTTTGGTCATCAGAGCAGCCGGCTTCGGCAGAACCCACATCAGCGCCGCCTTGAAACGACTGCGTTTTAGGGTTAGGTAATTTTAACAATTATTACAATCCTACCCTCAAAAGGGCTCGTCAACAATTGTTTGAAAAAAGTGGGATTTGTATTGTGGAAGGGGGCATAAATGATGCTGTTTTGCTGAACAAACTCTTTGAGGTAGTACATAGTAATATTGCTGGTTTTGTTAATATTCTTGTTGTCTGTAAAAATGCAAACCCACAGCCTGCAATTGTTTGGGCCTCTTCTAGTTCTGTCAGAAAAAGACCGAACAGATTAACCCCACCCGCAAGCCTATACGCTGCAACGAAAAAAGCGGGTGAAGAAAAAAGGGGCTGCACAGTTAGACACTGCTGAAAAGAGTACAGGAAGTGGTGGGAAGAAAAAAGGGGCTGCACAGTTTAGAATTTTTAATTTAGGGAATGCTTTGCCTGTGCCTGTTTTGGATCTTGCAAGTATTTTGGAGACGTTGTTGAAAGTGAAAGCGAAATGGTGATGTCCCGTTTACTCGTGCGAATATTAGTTTGGCGCAAAGGGAGGTTGGGTATAAACCAACGACGGATCTTCAAATGGGGTTGAAGAAGTTTGTTAGATGGTATGAGAAGTATTATGGTTCGGGGATCAAAAGTGATCATTGAGGCAAAAAGTGGTAAACTTGTTCTTGAATTTTTATTCGTTTTGATATACTCAGCATGATTCTTTGGTTAATTTTACACCTTTTGAAAACAACTTATATTGTTTTCAATTGTTGGTATATGATGTTGCATCAAGTTAGGAGGAAAGAGGGATCTCAAACGTCATGGTCTTCATTTGAGAACTTTGTGTTCTTGTTAACTCGAGCGAATGTAATTTTTATGTAGCATTATTAGTGTAGGATTGTTGACTAACAAAGCAAGTTTATGTGGTTGGACTTCTATCGTTTTATGGTATTCAAATAAATAGAACACATTAGTTTGAATGTTTATGATGCTTTCTTGTTTAATTTCTTGATTGGAGTTTGACTTGCGGTTTTTTTATATAAATTTCTTGATATGTGTTTAGTTTTTGTGATCTCTTGATGATAATTTTTTTCATTCAGGTTTGACTTTTATGATTACTTTTGTTCTGTTACCTCATTACCTGCATCTAAACTTATTATTGTAAACTAAAGTTGCAATAGTATAGGGTATCAAACAATCATGTCATTATGGTAGTTGTGCATTCTTACTATCAAAATCGCATTCACTAGTTGTAACATAAATCTATTAATAACCTAGGACTATATTTTTGTAAACTTTACAGGTCATGTCTACCTTATATATTGATTCTTTATAAGACATTGCAACATGAATGGATACTTTTCGAGTTACTACCAAGAGAATTACATCTTTCTAGGATAAAATGTTGTAGGGAGATTGACTTTGTGGATCACAATCAAACGAAGACTTAGCGAATACCCTAGATTGATTATTAGCTAGTTTGCAATGAAATATTAGTTAATCAATATGTCAAGTATCACTGTTTCATCGTCAATTGATTGAACAAAGCAATAAATGAGAGTAGAAGAAGTGAAGAACTGTTCTAAGAAAGAGGTATTAGTTAAAAAAATGTTTTTCATTTATAGCTTCTAATTTCTATTTATTTTGAAATGTACTTGTCATTAAAAAAATACATCTAGATAGAAGGTAAACGGGCAACAAGCTGCACCGCCACCCTTTTTGAATAGCAAAACTAAGTCTTTTAAAAAACTACATCCATAGATCTCGGGGTCATAATATTACTGTGCATGACCCTTTGAACTCGGGTAACTAAAATCGAATGTTTCAATACATAATGTAAAGCTAGTCACAAATCACAATTGAAATTCAAGACGATTTCCTAGTTGTGCAAGGTTCAGTGACTTGCAAATTTCCTCTTTAAGTTTGCACACATAAGTTCATGCACCGAATTCACTCTCAACTACTTGACACAATAAGCTATGGGGTCAAGTGATGATAAATTCAATGCGGACTCATGTTTTTATTATCTTGTTGAGATGTACGAAACTGACAAGTGACAATTACGTATAACATCCTCTCCACCGATTGTCTTCGTCAAATGATAGGCTAACACGTGGCATATCTTCTTTATTAGCGAGATCTTCACTAGAGGTAACTTGTTTCAGTGGTAAGTTCCTTTAATCTTCATTAGATGGTAACTTGACATCATAGGCTAGTTCCATAATCCTCATTAGTGGTAACTCGCCGTTAGAGGCAAAATTCCATTAATTCTTCATCGGTTATAAGTTCCAATAAAAGGTATGTAACTTGGACCATGAACGACAAGTGCCATCAGACGCAACTTGTAACCGCTCCAAGGGTTCCTTGAAACTAACAGCCTAAAAAACAACGAATAAATATCTAGTTAAAAAATCAAGCCCTTTTTTACAAACAATCGAAATTAGTTAAAACTGCTAAAATTGGTGAAAACCTTGAGTTCAAAATTGGAGCTCTAGATGTCGACGAGAGTCAGAAAACCCGCCTATAGCATTTGTCCAAGCGTGTGGCTCGTTGAGACGTTTATGTCCATTACTTATCCCCCGTATAACTTCAGACGTAATGAAAGTTATGCCCTTTTTAGCTTGAACCATTTTCCAGTCCACTTCCGTGTGTCTAGTCACACCAAATACGAGTGTGCTAGATAATGGATCAACTCTGTATCACCATCAATGTGAAGATTAAGCATCAATCTGTACTTTGCACTTTTGTTTTCATTCACCTTGAAAATGAAAAAACTTAACTAAATAGAAGAAAAGATCATCTGCACATATGCAGATTCTTGAGCCAAACAAATTTTGTCTAGCTTGTGTTTCTGTATTAGACAAACATTAGTTCATATTTAATTAGTATCTAATTGTATAGGGTCTAGAATGTATTATTCTAGTCTTTATATATACCATGTAATTATACAATTCAATACGTAATACAATTACTGATTACCAAGTTTATCTTGGTATCAGAGCCTACCCTAAAAAAAAAACCCTAGCTGCCGCCAATAAACCCTAACCGCCGCACCCTCACAAATCTGCAACAATGGCCACCATCACAACTTTCGATTCAAAGGAGAAGGCCATCCACAACTCTCACAAGTTCAGCTTTCTCCTAAATCCAGACAACTACGGTCACTGGAAAATTCTGGTGCAACCATTCCTAGTAACCAACGAGTTGTACGGTTACGTAGATGGCACAATACCATGTCCGGAGGCTACTATTCTGACCTCCTCTACCTCCGGAAAAGAAAAAGAATCGGCTGCAGAAACAAGACTGCCGAACCCAGAATACTTCGCATGGGTGGCCAACGACGCTCACGTACGGATGCTTATCCTATCCACGGTCTCCGAAGGCGCTATCCAACATGCTCAAGGTACTACCACCTCGAGAGAACTATGGCTCGCTCTGGAACGAGCTTTTGCTCCCCATACTTCCTCTAGAGAATATACGTTGAAGACACAGTTATTGCGTATCGAGATGAAGCCTGATGAATCCTCCTTTGCCTATTTAACAAGGGCCCAAGAGTATGCCACCGCCCTTGCTAATATAGGGGAACCGATGAAGGAAAAAGATCTTGTAATGCTTATCATCTCCGGTCTCCGTCCAGAATACAACGGACTTAAGACTGCTGCCCTAACAAAGCAATTAGCATTCAATGAACTCCATGCCCTCTTTGCAGACCACGATTACATGCATCAAAAGAACGACAATATCGTCCCTCCAACACAGGCCTTCACGGCAGCCCTCAAGCCACCACCTGTCTCTGGCAGTGTGCAATTTGTTCAACCCTCTGATGCTGCTGTACAGGCGGTTCAACAGCTTGCGGCTCAACTGGGGCTGCAATTACAGATCCCCTCACAGCCGCAAGCCTTCTACACCAATCGCTCATCCAACAACCGCAACAACAGGTCCAACAACAACCGTGGACGAGGAGGCTTCTCTCAGCAAACTAACCGCAACAATGGCGGCAACAAAAATCAGTTTAGCTGGGCAACTAATCAGAACACTGTGTATGGGTCGTGTAACAGGTGCGGCATCGGACACATCCCATCTCTGTGCCCGAATCGTGATCCAACAACCATTCGGCCAAGACAACAACCTTCGGCCAATTATGCAGATTACAGGTCACAAGAGTCGTCAACTTGGCTCTCAGATACAGGCTCCAGCCACCACGTTGCACCGGATCTCTCGGGGTTCGACAATTCCGAAACATACTACGGAAGTGACAGCCTTCATGTTGGTAATGGTAAGGGTCTACCCATTTTACATATCGGTTCCAAAAACCTCCACTCACCCAACCGTACCTTCCACCTTCGTAATATCCTTCATGTCCCTCAAATTAAACAAAATCTTCTATCTGTTCAAAAATTTTGTTATGATAACCATGTTTATTTTGAATTTCATGCTTCTTTCTTTTGTGTGAAGGACGAGGCTACACATACTACCCTCCTCACGGGTCCAAGCACTGATGGGCTCTACTCCTTCAACATTCCTCGCTTTCAAACAATCCCTAAAGTCGCGTTTTCTGCAGTTCGGGCCTCCTCCAACATTTGGCATCAAAGATTGGGACACCCTCATCCACAACTTTTGAAGTCAATGTTATCTACTTTTCATTTACCTTTAAATGACAATTGTTCCTCTTCGTTTTGTGACTCTTGTTCTATTGGCAAATCTTCCAAACAACATTTATTGAACAGTAATTTTAAAAGTTCTCATGTGTTCGATCTTGTATTTTGTGATGTGTGGGGCCCCTCTGCTGTGACATCTGTTGAGGGTCACAATTATTTTCTTTTATGTGTTGACCATTACTCCAAATTCATGTGGTTCTTCCCATTCAAATTGAAATCAGATGTTTTTACGATACTTAAACAATTTATTGTTATGGCCGAACGCCAATTTGGTACAAAACTCAAACAAGTTCAAACAGATTGGGGTGGCGAATTCCGAAACCTCTCCAATCTTTTTCGTTCCCTAGGGGTCATTCACCGCCTCTCATGCCCACACACGAGCGAACAAAACGGCACCGTGGAACGGCGCCATCGCCATGTTGTGGAAACGGGCCTCACACTCCTAGCCCATTCTCATGTTCCATACAGATTCTGGAACTATGCTTTTGACACCGCGGTTTACCTCATCAATCGCATGCCCTCCCGAAACAACTCCTCCGTTTCACCCTTCCAACACCTCTTCAAACGTTCACCCGATTACTCATTCCTACGAGTTTTCGGCTCTCAATGTTTTCCTCATCTTCGTCCCTACAACAAACACAAAATCGAGTTCCGTTCCACACCATGTGTCTTCTTAGGCTACAGCCCGGACCACCACGGTTACCGCTGCCTTGACACTCAAACCGACCGTCTTTATATCGCACGCCATGTTCGGTTCAACGAACTGTGCTTCCCATTCGGTCGACCTACTCGTCCTACAACCACCCCAACCGAACCCGAACCCTACATCTCTACCTATCCGGATCCTTACACACCGGATGAATCTTCCCCACCTGATGACCCACATGCCACACCATCCTTTCCTAACCCTACACCTTCTACACCTATACCTACACCACCCCCACCACCACCACCTCCCATCTTCCAAACCTATCAACGCCGCCCGAAACCCTCCAACACCACCACAACTATTCCTGATCAGCCATCAACAGCCCCACAACCTACTGCCAGTTCTCATACCAACCAGCCGGCCCAAACACAAGCCCCCAGACAACGCCCACCTAACCTACGACCCAACCCCAAACCTACAAACCCATTCAATCCAGCCTCTTTTCACACAACCGCCCATGACCCAAACACTGTCCCAGCATCCTTTACCGTTGCCAACGACATCGCACACTGGCGGGCTGCCATGCAAACTGAGTACTCGGCCCTGTTGAAAAATGGTACGTGGTCTCTGGTTCCTCGTGTTCCTGGTTCCAATGTTGTCGATTGCAAATGGGTTTATAAGATCAAACGTGATCCCACAGGGGCAATACAACGATACAAAGCACGGTTGTGTGCACGGGGTTTTAGACAACAGTCCGGTATTGACTATGATGACACATTCAGTCCAGTCGTTAAGGCGACAACAATTCGCCTTGTGTTATCTATCGCTGTCACACAACAGTGGCCACTACGACAGCTTGACATAGAAAATGCCTTCTTGCATGGTGACCTCAAGGAGACCGTTTATCTACAGCAACCCCCAGGTTTCCTTGACCCGACTAAACCGGACCATGTTTGTCTTCTACACAAATCCCTCTACGGGTTAAAACAAGCACCCCGGGCGTGGTTTCATCAGTTATCTACAACACTCAACAAGCTTGGGTTTCATGGTTCTAAGACCGACCCTTCCTTATTTATTCTCTCATCAGGGCGCACACTACTCTACATGCTTGTCTATGTTGATGATATAATTTTGACAGGTAATGATCCACAGGCTATTGACTCTGTCATTCATCACCTGAGCCGCGTTTTTCCCGTACAAGACATGGGTCGTCTATCTTATTTCTTGGGTATTGAGGTTGCCTCCAAAGGCACGGACATTGTACTGTCACAACAGAAATACATCTCTGAGCTGTTACAGAAAGCAGGCCTATCCGATGCCAAACCTGTTTCGTCTCCTATCGCCACAACGGCTAACTTAGCCTTGGGAGACAGCCCACCATTTGACAACCCCGCAAAATATCGACAGCTCGTTGGTGGCCTTCAATATGCCACCTTGTCAAGACCTGACATTGCCTATGCGGTTAACAAAGTATGCCAATTTATGCATTCTCCCACCGAAAATCACTGGTCCGCTGTCAAACGTATCTTGCGCTATCTAAAAGGTTCTATCTCCCACGGGCTTCTCATACAACAGCACTCCGAGTCAGCGTTACATGCCTATGCGGACTCCACACATCCCAATCTCTCGGCCTTCTCGGATGCGGACTGGGCCGGGTGTCCGGATGACCGTCGTTCCACGGGGGGCTATGCTATCTATTTGGGTTCGAACCTTGTGTCATGGTCTGCACGAAAACAGAAGACTGTCTCTCGGTCATCCACAGAGTCCGAATACAAAGCACTCGCAGATGCTGTTGCTGAATTGACATGGCTGCAAACTCTCCTTCGTGAGCTACATGTCCCTACACGATCTGCCCCTAAATTATGGTGTGATAATCTGGGTGCAACATATCTATCAGCTAATCCCGTCTTCCATGCCCGTACAAAACATGTTGAGGTAGATTATCACTTTGTTCGAGAAAAGGTGGCTCGGGGTCAGCTATCAGTTCAGTTTATTACTACAGATGATCAGATCGCAGATGTCTTTACAAAGCCTTTGCCTTCTCCAAAATTTCTCTTTCTAAGGTCCAAGCTAAGAGTCGCTCCCCGGCCTTAGCTTGCGGGGGGATATTAGACAAACATTAGTTCATATTTAATTAGTATCTAATTGTATAGGGTCTAGAATGTATTATTCTAGTCTTTATATATACCATGTAATTATACAATTCAATACGTAATACAATTACTGATTACCAAGTTTATCTTTCTGCATCAAAACAGTAAATCATGTCAAATTCGTAAACAAACAATACACATTTTATGATAAATACTTTTGCTTTGGTCATATGACATAACTTGAAGGTTGACTGTTAAACCGGACCACATAAAATTTTACATATCAAGGGTTTAGTTACATGATCTGAATGAAAAAGAAATGATCGATATGGGTTGTGTTTTACTAACCCACAAAGCTGTAAACTTAAAGGAGCTTTCTGGATGAAAGAAACAATGTGATGAAACCATCTTCTGGTTCAAACTCATCAAACTTAACCCTTGCATATGGCTGATATCGTACAGTATCTCCTTTCTTCACCTCATAACCAACAGATACATCATTACACCGGAAAGCAGAAAGAGCTTTTGGTCGGCCTAACCTGTACGATGTGAACCTCTGACTCTCCTGTAAGTCAAAGTATTAGAAATTGCTAAATATCTGAGATAGCATACCCGTTGAAATCTGCATGAAGATTTTGCATTTTTTCTAGGCTTTCTTCACTCACAGCGTTTGCAAATTCTACAACTTTTGTGGCATTGTTTCTCACTTTTGTTGTTTCTTTGATTTCTGTTGCAAGTTTATCTTGAATCTCAGGATGTTTGAAGCATGCAAGTGAACCAAGTTAACGCAATAGACGTAGTGCCCTTTCCAGCAATTCTGATGTATCTTGGATCTGTTTTGTTGATTTGAAGAAACCTTGATAGGTTTTCTTCTTTCTTTAACTGCAGTTTTAAAAATTCAAGGGTTAAACAACAATCTTTGATGTTAGTGTCCAAACCCATTGCTTTTAAAATTAAATATAAAAAGGATGTTAAAAAACAACTTTTTTCCATTAAAGATGATGTGGAACCAGTTATAAAACTAATCTCAAAACAATGAAGAAGAGTAGTAATCAATTTTGAAATAAATATAATCCGTTTGACATCAAGAGTCAAACTGTAGTTCATATTTTGTGGATGTGACAATTTCAACTCATTTATATATAATACAAGGGTTCATGTTGTTATCTCAAATGGATCAAATAATATTATTGAAAAAGTATACTCAAAATGTGTTATTTGTACTTATATGTGTGTGTGTAACATAATTTTTTATATTTAGATTGACCTTTTTCACTTGAACCACACATGCTGTGAAAATCAACTTCAAAAGCATCTTTGAATAATGAATCCAACATGCTATCATGAATAAATCCTGTGTTATATCATGAATACCAATAATCAAATCCAGCTTGTTATATGATAACGGGATGGTCAAATGTTGTAGACTAAAAGGAACTTACACTTATGTCATTGATGCTTTGATTGTTATTTGCTGATTTAGTCGTCATATGCCCGAGATTTACACCATTTTCCTGAAGATTACACTCCCAAAGCCTCTCATTCAACTGTGAATGTTCCAACATCACCCAGAATATCCTTTACAATGTCATGGTTAGAGGAACCTGCAAAACATAGTTGTATCATACATGATATTTGATTCGATTGTCCAACTAAATTGACACTTCTGATCTAAGATAATGAGAAAAATGCTTGATTTACATGTTTTACAAAATGCCATATTTTGAATGGAATTCCTAAAAATGCGTCATTGAAGTAACTCAATTCATGAATTATGATCAATTCAAGAAAAAAAAGCATCCATTCAGCCCCCTCTGATTTGAACAGACTATTGAATTAATCTAACCAAAAGTCAAGGTGATATAAATAAGGGATATTGGCCTCAAATAATCTCTACTAGACGTTATTGGCCATTGGCAGTCCCACCTTTTTTTATTTCTCCTGACAGTCCCACCTTTTATATTAGAGAAATCTTTTATTTTTTGTTGACCAACATAATATTTGTAAAATTATGCAGATTAACATTTAAGAATTATATACATCCTATCTAGGTTTTTTTATTTCTCCTGACAGTCCCACCTTTTATATTAGAGAAATCTTTTATTTTTTGTTGACCAACATAATATTTGTAAAATTATGCAGATTAACATTTAAGAATTATATACATCCTATCTAGGTTTAGTAAAACTCTTTTAAGTAAAATTTTAGAAATTGACAATTGTTATTTACTTAATTTAAATCAAATATGGTAGATGTACAAAAAAAAAAAAAAAAAAAAAAAAAAAGTGGGGTTTTGATAACCCGACCTGACACCACACCTTGAATCGGTTTGACCCACACTAATTCCAACACAACCCAAACCGCCAATATGTATTAATGCGGAATCCAAACCTTGTTATACAAACCTACTAGCGAGTGCGGAATCCAAGCTAGCAAGCAAACCGAGTTAGTAGCAAGTAGAGAAACAAACACACAAGTTCACCGATTAACACAACTTGTATTAATGCAATGAGGGTTCGGTTACAAGCTCAATGTTTACAGAAATGTTCTATAAACTCTCTAAAGTGTGTGTGTGAGTTTGGACAGAATGCTCTCAGCCTGTGTGTGTATTCTTTCTGTCTTCTGTCTGTCTACCGAAACTCAACACATGCATGGGTATATATACCCAGCTCAGCAGGTCTGGATCGAAGGATCTGATAGATGGTCCGAAGGATCATCTATCGATCATAGTTCACACGAAAGATCAGCATGGACCTCGAAGGATCATCCTTCGAGGTCTAATGGTCGAACCATGGTCGAACCATATCTTTCGATCACCTCGAAGGATCAGGTGTATCCTTCGAGGCTATCCTTCGATCAGAACATCTTTCAACAGTTGTCCAAGTCAAACTAGGAGGATAGTTGACTTGGTCAACTTACAGACTACCAAGGACATCGTTTATGTACAGACCGAATACAGACAAAGTACAGACACAAGTGCACCAACAAACTCCCCCTTGGCTGTAGCTTTGTCTTTATCTTCTATGGTTGTAGACTCGTCTCGAACTTCGACGGTCTTGGGTCTTCGAGTTTTCAAAACTCTGATGTCCTTCACGTATTCAATGTCGGAGGATCTTCAAAGTCTTCACGTCTTGAAAGCAGAGAGTGTATCAACAAACTATCCGTATCATGTAGGAAGTGTGTTGACAAACTCCCCCTTAACATAAGCTCCCCCTTGAGTTATGCTCGTGAATGGACTTTATCTTTATGAAGTGAGATCCTTGTGGTGTTGATGATGGCCAGCGGCTACTCGATCATCTTTATCTTTTGAGCGCCTTCACGACGTGTCTTCATTCCAAAGCTTTGTCATCGACCATGTTCTCCTAGCCTTTAGAATCTGCACATGCAAGAAATCTAAACGCGTAATGAGAACAACTGCTTGGAATATCATAAGCAAACGACACACATGTGACCATTGTTCAATCAAACACCGTCCGACAGTTTGAAAGTTTAAAATTTGTCAATTTTAGTTTTTAACTTTCAAACATGCAAATTTTTGACCGTTTATGAAGATTTAGTCAGTTCGGTTTTCGTTCAGGTTTCAGGCAACGAAGACTCGAGCTCCAACATCGTACGATCGAAAATAAAGTAGAAAGAAAATCTTTTTGGCTTTTATAAAGTTTATATTAAAACAAGCCTAAAATCTTTTTGGTATTTTTGAAATTAAAAGACAACAATTTAAAATCCTTTGAGTGTTATCAAACGACATCACCGCTAATGTCGTGCTGATATGCACCAAACGACGAAACTGTTTTAAAAGAAAACAATAAAAGTTAAGCAGTAAATAAATATATACAGACATTCTTTTTGCGAGTTTCGAGGGTAAGAGAATCATATCAGTGTACGGTCATGCCAAAACACTCTTGTTGTTCAGTTAGTTAATATTAAGATAAGCATCCTATAACAATTATCGGTATTGTTGTCCACTTAAGCTCAACTTATCAGATGTAATCATGTTTAGAGGATACGTTAAGGTATGATTTATACTTACCGACCGGTGTTCATCCACATCACGACACATTCCCGTATCAAGGTATGCACGAGAGTTCATCTTACCGGTGAGTATACCGATTATCATCTGTTTGACCGTATAAATTGTGAGATACTCACTTATTTTGATTTGAAAACAAGTCCTATGTGATATAATCACTTATTGATGAGGAACTTGATTTTCGTATGCATGAGGGGACAGGTGCAAGTCCGTGAACAGGTCAGTACTTCCGTACAGCAGAGAGACGAACTTGACACCCGGATAAATGTGATATTTTATCACTTATTTGATTTGGACATGTGATTGTTTATCACTTATTGAGGTCGAATGCAGTATGCAATATGTACACGTATGTATAGTATCATGGAAGATCTAGACTTGCGTCCCCGTTATTTTTCGGTAAAAGATACAACCATGATACCCAGATGATAAGCAGCATAAAGACCGTATATCTCAGAACCTCGGCAATCTATCAAACGAAATTTCGGTACTAAGACCATATGCCAATGAATGGTTCCCACCTGATCTTCAGTCGATTAAGATTTATATCACCCTGCACACTTTAAAATGATTGTGAGCCTACCGATACATCTTATATAGAGCTGCTTATCGTTTTGCATTTAAGGTTTAAAGAGGTTTGGATAGACCACTGATGTACTATCATTTTCTCTTTTGCTTGCCAGGAAACTCATTTTTGTTTTTCTATTGTTTTTGGGTTTTTGAATTTTTCGATGTTTTTGTATTTTCCGATTTTTGGATTTACTCCCCCTAAAATCAATAAACTAAGATAAATTTAAAAACACACAAAGATATTTACAAAAATGATTTCCCGATGTTGGTTTTACTCTTGCTTGACCTTAATGCCGTTTACCAATAATAAGAAATCAAATCTAGATTTTTCAAAAGCTTTGGTAAATAAGTCGGCACGTTGGTCATCGGTGTGGACCTTAACAACATCGATTAGCCTTTTCTCAAAGCAATCACGTATGAAGTGATATTTGATTTCGATGTGTTTGGTCTTTGAATGCTGCACAGGATTTCTAGTGATATCTAAAGCAGCAGAATTATCAACGTAAATAGGAGTAGTTAGGAATTCAAAACCGTAGTCCCGCATTTGTTGTTGAATCCAAAGAACTTGGGAGCAACAACTTGAGGCAGCAATGTATTCAGCTTCGCATGTTGATGTAGCTACACACGTCTGCTTCTTGCACTGCCATGTAACTAGGCGATTTCCTAAAAACTGACATCCAGCCGTTGTGGATTTGCCGTCGATTTTGCATCCGCCAAAATCAGAATCACTGAAAGCTACCAATTCAAAGTTATTATCCCTAGGGTACCACAGACCGGTGTCAGGGTACGCCTTCAAATAACGAAAAATCCTTTTGACAGCAGCAAGATGTGAGGCCTTCGGATTAACTTGATATCTGGCAAGCAGGCACGTCGGGTACATTATGTCTGGCCTTGATGCTGTGAGGTACATAAGAGATCCGATCATAGCGCGATAGATTGAAGGGCTAACAGCTTCTCCCTTCAAGTCTGGAGTAATTCCGTGATTAGTTGGCAATGGGGTACCAATGGGCGTTGCATCAGACATCTGGAACCGGCTCAAGATGTCACCAACATATTTAGTCTGATGGATGAATATCCCAGACTCCGTTTGTTGCACTTGTAGGCCCAAGAAGAAAGTCATTTCCCCCATAGCACTCATCTCGAATTTATCCTGCATGATGCGCTCGAATTCCCTACACAAGACATCATTAGTAGAACCAAAAATAATATCATCAACGTATACCTGTACCAGAAGAAGATCTCCATCTTGTTCCTTGATGAAAAGAGTACAGTCGATAAGACCTCTACGAAAACCGTTCTCCAGCAGATAGTGAGATAAGGTTGCATACCAAGCTCGTGGTGCTTGATGAAGACCATAGAGAGCTTTGTTGAGCAACCAAACCCGATCGGGATGGATAGGATCTTCAAAACCTGGAGGCTGTTCGACGTACACCTCTTCTTCAACCACACCATGTAAAAATGCACTTTTCACGTCCATCTGATAGACCTTGAATCCTTTGAAGGACGCATAGGCTAGAAAGATTCGAATTGCTTCGAGACGTGCCACTGGTGCATATACTTCATTGTAGTCGATCCCTTCAATCTGACGAAAACCTTGAACGACTAAACGAGCTTTGTTCCGGATAACAACTCCGCGGTCATCCTTTTTGCATTTGAAAACCCAACGGGTACCAATCTTCTTGTATCCAGCAGGTTTCTCTACTAGTTTCCAGACACCCAGCTTCTGGAATTGTTGCAGTTCTTCCTGCATTGCTTCAACCCAAGCACTATCTTTCAATGCTTCTTTCCACGTTCTTGGTTCTTCTTGTGAGACATAACACGCGAAGGACCAGTCGTTTTGTTGCCCGGATTCTCGAATAGCTGCATACAAGCCTGCATTGTTGTTGTTTCGCAACATGTTTCTTGTTTGTACGCCACTTTGCACATTTCCAATGATGTTTTGTTGAGGATGGGTATTATGAATCCTTGTTTCTGGATTATCTGGAACTGGAACATTTATACCCAGGTTGTTAAGATTAAGATCAACAACCAATTCAAGACCCGGAATTGACGAAGAGGATGATGCAGTAGTCTCAGCTGTTCTATGTGTATCCACTGGAGGAGTACCCTCTGAAGTACCATGAACTGCTGTTGTAGGAGCTTCTTGATCTGCATCTAGAAATTCATCATCCTCTGAAGATTCGTTCAATTCGTTTGCATCATGAAAATCCTCATTGTTGAGAGTATTATTGTTCACCGAAGAAGATGGTTCTTGATTAACAAGAATTGGACGAACCACCGGTGAAACTGTTGCATTGTCACTCTCGAAAAACATCCTAGCCGCAGCATTTTCTTCAACGGCTTCAACATTGATCGAATTGAAAAAGTCATCGTACTCAAACATCCAAGGTTGACCCGGATTTTTGACTGGCAAGGTGTGCCTTTGTACTCTGACCTCAGACCATTCTTCGACCCTTTTAGTCTCTAGATTCCAGACTCGTAAGTTAGGGGTGGCATACCCAAGAAAGTATCCATCAATTGCTCTTGCCCCAAACTTTCCATTAGGATCGATGATCGTGCAAGGAGCTCCAAACGGTTCGAGATAGGACAAATCTGGTTTCCGTTTTTGAAGAAGCTCAAAGCAGGTCTTGTTGTGTCTTTTGACTGTAAGGACTCTGTTCAATGTGTAGCATGCAGAGGCCACAGCTTCAGTCCAGAATGGAATGGGTAACTGTGACTCTACCAACATTGTCCTAGCAGTCTCGATCAATGTGCGGTTCTTACGTTCAGCGACACCATTCTGTTGAGGAGTATAGGCTGCACTAAACTCATGAAGAATACCCTTTGAAGTGCAGAACTCCGCCATTGAATGATTCTTAAATTCAGTACCATTGTCGCTACGTATCCGCCTAACCTTCAACTTATACAAATTCTCAATCTGAATGATTAAGTTTTTGATAATGCAAAAGGTTTCACTCTTGTGTGCCATGAACGCAACCCAAGAAAATCTTGAATAATCATCAGTAACCACGAGACAGTATTGATCACCTCGAATACTCTTGTGTTTGACAGGACCGAACAAATCCATGTGCAAACGTTCAAGAGGAACTGCCACTGTGTTGATCTTCTTTGTAGGGTGCTTCTTCTTCGTTTGCTTTCCTTTCTGGCACGAAACACAGACGTCTTGAAGATGGAAATTTTTGAGGGGAACACCATTCACCAATTCATTTGAAACCAAATGATTCATTTTGCGTAAGTGAATGTGACCCATTCGCCTGTGCCAAGAGATAGTGTCTTTTTCTGTGGCTTTAGAAACGAAACAAGTTGCTTGTGCAGACGTAGTAATAGCCTGGCTCATGTCAAGGACGTACAGATCATTTATCCTTGGAGCCGACAAGAGAATCCATTCTTTTGGAATTTTGAAGCCGGGTTTCAGCACATAACATCCATTAGCATCAAAGTGTACTGAAAATTTCTTGTCACAAATTTGAGAAACACTAAGAAGATTGTGATCAAGTTGTTGCACATAATTGATCTTGTCAAAGCTGACAATCCCGTTAGATATCATTCCTTCACCCGTTATATATCCACCTTTATCTCCAGCAAAAGCAACATAACCTCCTCTAATAGATTTAACGTCGTAGAGAAGCTTCATGTCGCCTGTCATGTGCCTGGATGCCCCACTATCAACAATCCAATGACTACTGATAGTTCCTCCTGAAGCACCCTGCACATGAACTCAAATGAATTAGTTGGAGATGGGGACCCAAGCCATTGTGGTCTTGGGTCTTCCATTTTCATCAATGACAATCACTTCTTGTCTTTGATGGTTGGTGAATTGTGATGGTCCCCCTGATTCAACAACCGTTTTTGGTTTCCAAGTCTGTTTTGTTTCACCAGTGTTTTTCTTTAAAATTTTAACTTCTTGATGATTTGAAGTTTTAGAAGTTTCTGGTTTTACAGCAACAGATTGTTTTTGAACCACATCGGTTTTAATCGCTTTTTCAATCTTTTTGACCTGTTGGCGTTTCTGTTTCTTTTCCCTTTCTTTTACAAGGCGGGGATCTTGTTTTGTGGAAACAGTTGGCTTACGGTCAGTTTTGCCACGGGGATCATCAACCTTTCCTTTCAGCTTATGAAGATATGGGCAGTTTCTAATAATGTGCCCAATGGTTCCACACTCAAAACATGATCTTCGTTCTACAAACCCCGAAGAATCATGTGATCGTCTAGCCGATGATGTTGAACTTTGTGAATCCGAGGTACTAGGTTTTGAACTACTTGGTTCATTTCTTTTCTCGACAATGGCTTTCTTGACAAAATCTAAGTTAGATTGATTTTCAAACTTTTCAATTTTGTCCGTTCCCGTCGATTTCACAAAGTTAACATTTTTCTTCTTCTTTTGATTCGGCTTCTTTTGCACTGGAGTCGGTGCTTTACCTTTGGGTTTGGTGTGATTTTGCTGTGTTGGCACTGTTGGCAATTTCTTGTTGCCAAATTGCTTTCGAACTTCAGCCTTTGGGATTGGAGGACACTGTGTGACTGTAACTTTAGGTCCTGCCTTTCCCAAGAACTTACTCGTCGAATTCTCAAAGACTTTACAGATTAAGGATTGATTAACATTCTTAATTGGAAAATCTTTGTCTGAGTAAATTTTATCATCACCAACTAGAGTGTACAGCAAATTCACACTCTCCGGCTCTTTTGCAGATGAGGACTCAGTTGCAATAGTCCTAGCGGTTTGTACAGGGGGATCACATAGAATGTGATTCTCAAGAGGTATGTCCTCATTTTTGGCTACCGCATCAGACTTTGCTGGGACAGTATCGTCAGATTCATCATCAGACGAATCAGCATCCTCAATCACAACTGGAGGATCTTGATTCTGTTCAGCACTCACAAATGTATCTGCTGACACATCTGAATCTGAGGATACTTCCTTTTGGTATCCGAGTCCTGCAGCAAACTCCTTAACATCTAGAGGCACAGTAGGTTCAAAGAAAACCCTGTCCTCTTCATCAGGCATGGCGTCATAATTATGTCTCACTGGGGGTGGACACTTCTTGTAGCCTATGCATGTGACATCTTTCTTTTCCTTCTGAACGTCAATGATGTGATCTAACACATAGCTAGAGCTCAAATAACTGTCTAGCTTGAGTTTGATCGCATCACTTTCGGTTTTCACACAAGCCATCTCTTTTTGCATAGTTTCAAGACGAGAGATATACAAATTAATGTCCGTCTGTTTTCTTGAAACCATTTTTGTCAATTCAGTTTTATCTTTCTTTAATGTTTCAATCATTGACTTAAATTCTTTTTCATGGTTTTCATGAAACATGTTGGCTTCTGTGCATTTTGAGAGATCCACAGTCAATTTCTGATTGTGGAGAAAGGTCACATCATATTTTTCTTGCAAAGCGTCATGCTTACTTTGCAAGTTGCTCAAATTCTCATTCACAGTAGTATGTTTGTCTTGCAAGTCAAACAAACTAGCTTGTAAAGCATCATGTTTGCCTTGCAACTCAGACATACTTTTCTCCATTTCAGCACATCTAGTATGCAGTCTAGTACACTCATCACAGTTAACAGCAGTGGGTTCATCGACACATACCTGACTTGACGAACCGTCGACATTAGCCATAAAGGCTGAATGGAGAGAAGACGAAGTATAAGCAGCTTGATCCACCAGAATAGATCTTCTTTGAGTTTCCGCTGCAGCTTCCTCCAAAAGTTCATCAAAATCAACATCATCCGAAACATTAGATGTCTCACCCACATGATCATCACCAGAATTGGATGATTCTTCATCAACACTTCCACTGTAACCAGACGAATCTTCATCTTCAGATGATTCACCACCACTGGCAGAAGATTCTCCACCACTGGTGTGAACTAACTTCTTCACAACCTGAGCAAAACATGCTGTTTCATCAGGAGCATCAGCACCCAACTGGATTGACCAGTCACAACCTTCATCCACCTGAACTGCAAGTGCTCGGTTGGTTTGGTTGTTTGTAGGCACCAATGACCGCTCAGTGTTTCTGTTCTGATTCTGCTGATTGCCTCGGTTTCTGAAGGGATTTTGATTCCCGTGCTGTGCTGGCTTTGTACATTCCCTTTTAAAGTGGCCCCGTTCACCACAGTTGAAGCACTTAACAGCCTGCTTATCGAACCCATACTTGGTGTCTCGCTTACTTTCCAAGCTGGTTCTGCCAGTACTTTCCATCCAATCCTTTGCTCTTCTCACAGCACTCGCAAAGGCCCACTTGATATCCATCAAGTCCATCTCTTCCTTATCAATCTGCCTGTAATCTTCTTGTGTCAGATTAATGTTTCCAATCTGACCTTCTATCAACCCACAGTACGCGCTCACCACAGTGTTAAGCAGCTCCATGTGTTCCTTGGCTACTTCTACACTGATTTTAGAGAAACTTGACGTGTCGAGCTGAACGGTACTAGACTTTGATGGTTGACCTGCAGATGATGTTCCTCCATAACACGCATATTGTGGTTGTTGAACAGGAGGAGGAGGAGGTGGTTGTATTGGATTTCCATACAGATCTGTGGTTGGAGGCGGCTTCACAGGAACTTGCACTGGATTGCCATACATATCCGTGCTTGTGACAAACGCCGTTTGAAGTGGAGCATGTGAACCGGCTTTTGCAGATGAAGTAGTGGAGGTGCCATAATACATCTCTGGATTCTGTGGCACTGCAACTCGCTTTGCCTTCAACGTTTCTTCCTGATCCTTGTTTTCCAGAAGCTGCACGAAATCGTTGATATTTGTAGTTTTCAACGTTCCGTTGTACTTCAAGATTTCCAGGAAGTTATTCCATTGAGGAGGCAATGCATCAGCAAACTTCTTTACCACCTCTGTTGGAGTCGTTGTGACTTCAAAGTTTGTCAGCTCAGTAAGCAGGTGATAGAAACGGCTTGTCATATCTCCCAAGGACTCCTTATCCATACATGTGAAGCCATCGAATTCTTTCTTCAGTTGATCTCGTCGTAGTTGACGTGTGGCTTCATTACCTACTCCTCTTGTCTTCAATGCATCCCACAGCTTCTTCGTAGTCTTGAAACTGACGAACTGATGATAAATATCCTTGCTCAGTGCTTGAGTAAGAATAGCGTATGCTTTCTTTTCTAAATCATACGTCTTCTTTTGATCCTCAGGAAGATCGGCAAATGTAGCTGTAGAAGAAGCAGCAACCTCGATAGTTTGATCGAATTCCGTAGTAAACCGCAACCATAACTCTGTATTTTGACCAAGAATGTATGTATGAAAGCGATCAACCCATCCCGGATATTCATTAAGATGCATCAACTTTGGAGGCCTGTTCAAACTTCCGGTTTCACTTTCGCTTAGAAGAAGACTTTGAATACTCGGAGTTTGATTTGAAACAAACGCCCATTGACCAGCTTGAGTGGCATTTGTTTGTGAGGATGTAGATACCGGAGATTCGGCCCATGATGGAGATTGACTGGTATTCATGTATTTTCCACTGTCTGGAGCCGGACTTCCCCACCAACTCGGATTCATGATAGATGAGCAAAATAAATGCTAAGTAAGAATGATCCGAAAGATAACACAACCGAAAGATCCTGGTCGAAAGATCTGAAATCACAGAAACTTGTTAACTATAAACAGACCACAATCGAAAGATACAATCTTGTTCGAAGGATCAACAGTATTCGAAAGATTACTGTTGACTCTCGAACAATGATTTCGAAAGATTCAAGAGCTCGAAGGATTCTCCTTTGAAAGATCCTTATCTTTCGAGCTAAATCCTTATCTTTCGAACAACAGATCTCGAAAGATTCACCAATACGATAGATCCTTATCTTTCGGACACTTGTCTTTCGATTAGATTCCTTTCTCGAAGGATATGACTCAGACTCCGAAGGATGGGTCGAAGGATAACAATCTTTCGAACCTTCCTTGATCGACAGATGTCGAAGGATAGTCTTTCGATGTCGAAAGATATCTTTCGAGACCTCTGACACAGACAGATCTGATGTGATAGGTTGGTGAAAAAGGTGATGGGTTGGTGAAGTACTTTCGGCAGAAAGGTATGTTCTGCACACAAATCTTCACCTACTTTTTGACTTTCAAAAATAATGCCCAAAAATGGCAACCTTATCTTCAACACCAGTCACCGGAATTTTTAACCGGAATATGGCCGGAAAATTCAAAATCACTTGAAACAATTTTTCAAGTTACCCAACCCCACTTTAAACACTCCCGGTTAGTTTAGACACGTTTTTACTCAAAGAAAATACAAGAAACCAAGTAAAAACAGGTGCAAAAACCAAGTGTTTCAACACACCAAAACTTGTAAAAACCCGGTTTTAAACAAGGTAAAGAGCGAGGCTCTGATACCACTTGTAGGTCCCTGTTTCGCGGAGGATGACGAACCTAAACCTTGTTATACAAACCTACTAGCGAGTGCGGAATCCAAGCTAGCAAGCAAACCGAGTTAGTAGCAAGTAGAGAAACAAACACACAAGTTCACCGATTAACACAACTTGTATTAATGCAATGAGGGTTCGGTTACAAGCTCAATGTTTACAGAAATGTTCTATAAACTCTCTAAAGTGTGTGTGTGAGTTTGGACAGAATGCTCTCAGCCTGTGTGTGTGTATTCTTTCTGTCTTCTGTCTGTCTACCGAAACTCAACACATGCATGGGTATATATACCCAGCTCAGCAGGTCTGGATCGAAGGATCTGATAGATGGTCCGAAGGATCATCTATCGATCATAGTTCACACGAAAGATCAGCATGGACCTCGAAGGATCATCCTTCGAGGTCTAATGGTCGAACCATGGTCGAACCATATCTTTCGATCACCTCGAAGGATCAGGTGTATCCTTCGAGGCTATCCTTCGATCAGAACATCTTTCAACAGTTGTCCAAGTCAAACTAGGAGGATAGTTGACTTGGTCAACTTACAGACTACCAAGGACATCGTTTATGTACAGACCGAATACAGACAAAGTACAGACACAAGTGCACCAACATTTGTTCCTATTCTTGTTACAAAAACCAACTCGAACCTGTTTGAAAAACCGGTATAATATTAGGAAACTAGAGGTTTAAAAAAGCGAAACAATTTCAACGCGACCCAAACCGATTAGTATATATAGGATCAAATATTTTCTTTCATAACTGGATTACAACCCAACCGATTTTGACTCAAACCGGTTTTAACCAAACAACCTGGCCAAACTGAGCCGGTTTTGCTGAATAAAAAAGAACAAATGTACACCTCTACTATATTCTATAGATGGGACCAGTTGGGCGTAATAACATTCCTTAAATGCAAACCAGTTGGGCTTCCAAGTTCCAACATTAGAACAGTACTGGGCCAGGCCCAAACTAGAAAGAAACCAGGAGCCCAAAATAAATAATTAGGGTGTGACTAAATTGTTACCTGAGGGTGTGAGCAGTGGTTCAATGACCGTCAATGATGCCATTGGCTGTGATGGGTTTAGAAATCCGATAGGATGTGAAGATGGGGGTACGATGTCGTTTATCCTCTGGTGATTGGGTATTCAGGGCAGGAAATCTCTTTACAATGACTGCAGAAGAAACAAGAAGAATGTAAGGGTTGTTTGTTTGAAACAACGACTAGCAATAATTTCCATGTAAGAAATAATTGTTATTTAATTAACAACTACCTTTATTAGTCTTTTATCTTATGTCGATGCAGGGGATATGAGAGATGAGGGGCTAGTAGTGGGAGCCTCTTCTGTTGCACCTTTCTTTCAATTTAGGGCATTCATTATATATTCTCAAATTCAAAAGTGAAGGTAACAGCGTCTCTGCGTCTCTGGTAGATCGTTCAACTTTGGACATTTGTTAAAGGAGAGATGTTGAAGGGATGTGAGGAGTTGGACTCCAGTTTATCAAACACGCATAAGACAAGCCAGTTTACCATATGGAAATTAGAGGGTCTTCAGTATAAAAGTACCCTAAGTCTATTTCGATTTTGGGGATATGAGAGATTCGGGGCCAGTAGTGGGAGCCTCTTCCTTCACACCTTTCTTTCAATTTTGGGCATCCAAAAGGTATTCTTAAACTCAAAAGCGAAGGTAACAACGTCTCTGGTAGATCGTTCACCTTTGGGCAGTTGTAAATGGTGAGATGTTGAAGGGATGTGAGGTGTTGGAGTCCCGTTGAAAGTGATTCTAGTTTATCAAATTTTCCTATGTGCAGACTAGTAAGAGAAGGAGGGAAAAGGTGGGACAATTGACTAAAATTCCTCACATCTGGTTCATTATGTAATGTTAGGTGAACAAGGGAAGCTGGGAAATTCTGATTGCCCCATTCTGAGATGGGCTTTTTCAACCCCCCTACTTCAAGTGTAACCAATTTGGGAGGCCAAAGCCCACGAGGAAAGGAAGCATCAGTCATTGGACATGTTGTGATACGCATATGTTGTAACATGGTGAGATTGGATAGCTGAAGGTCAGGAAATGACTCCAGATTTTCACAATCTTCTATCCACCAACTGATTAGATTTGGTAGCTGCAGGTTGCCAAATGCCTTCATGTTTTTGCAACCTGTTATGCCCAGATGTGCGAGATTTGGCAGCTGGAGGTTAGGAAATGACTCTATGCTTTCACAACCTGATATAAACAACCTGGTGAGATTTGATAGCTCAAAATCAGGAAATGACCCTGTGCTTTTACAACCTTGTATATACAACGAGGTGAGATTTGATAGCTGATGAAGATCAAAAAATAACTCCATGTTTTGACAATAAGTTATTGACAAAGAGGTGAGGTGAGTGGAGTTACTCAATTGATTTATTGATTTCAGATTTTCACATACATGTATAGTAAGTGACTTGAGATTTTCCCCTCCTCCACCTGTTGTTGTTGTTCTTGGGAAGGAGACGTGTCTAACTGAACTACACCATTCGATAACTAATCTCTCAATGCTATTTGGACAACACAAAAGCTCCATACTCTTACATTCCTTTACATCCAAAATCCTAAGAGATGATAGGAGGTTGCTCCCAATGTTATCCTCATCTTCCTCTTTCTCTCCTAAACTCACCAATTTTTTACATTCAGATACCTTCAATTCCTTTAAATATACAAGAACTTTACTTGCCTCTGTATTTGATTCCCACATGTATCTTATTTCATCACAATGTTGTATGCTTAGTTCTTCAACCGCCCCAAGATACTCTATAACACCTCTCCACACCTCATCCGTAAGCCCTAAAATTGATCTTATTTTCAATTTAGTGGTTGATGAGGCTGCTTGAACCAGACTTCTCAGCACACTTTCACAACATTCAATTATTGTTAATACTCTTAGTGAAGGTAATGCTTCAAGTGAGACATCAATCAAATTGGGACATTTTTTTATTTGAAGTTCTCGAAGGCATGGAAACATTACCTCACCATTGGTTGACCATACCTCCCAACTCGACATATCTTCAAACCTTAGAATTTCAAGTGAAGGTAGTCGCCCAAGTGGCGGTATAGATGTACATTTCCTACAAGTGCGTAGCGACACGTGAACCAACCGATTAAAAGACGGATCCCCAACCCAATTTGGAAACTCTATTCCTTCATAACACTCAACCTCAAGCATTTTCAACTTATCATTTCTGGGCTTTAGCTCATTGAGAACCTCTGTCTCAAGTGTTTCACTTCCAGAACCATCATCCCATTTCAACTCTAACTTGCTAATCTCTTTTAAATATAAGTTTGCTTGACGTGCATGTATTGAGCTTTGCACTTTGTTCAAACCCTCGATGGAAATTTCCCCGTGCAAATCCTTTAATCCCTTAAGCTCGGTTATTGCAAAGCCACTGTTTCCTCCAATGATGATCCTAGTGAGAGTCTGTAGGCTTTTCAACTCACCAATTCCCAAAGGCAACTTCTTCAAAAGTGGAGTATTTCTTATGTCAAAATGCCTCGGCCTTTTGAGTTTAAAGAAGCTTTTAGGCAAATTGGTCAGACTTTTACATCCAGAAACTATCAATGTCTGCAAATTATAAAGATTGTCAGGCAACTCTTGAATATTTGTATGAGATAGATTAAGATACCTCAGGTGCTTCAAACTACCAATGGAATTCGGTACCTCACTTATAATAAAACGACTCAAACAAAGAACCCTTAATAACGGTAACTCAGGAAGTAAGTCAGCCAAAATCTTGCTGGATAAGTAAAATTTGTCCCAACTTTGATCCACCCCAACATTTACCGGCAACAATGTTCTCAAACCTTTAGCTCTCTTGAAGTCCTCAAACTTGTGGTAAGCTACATATTTATCACGAATAAATGACATGTGGCGGTACCTTGCTAAATCTTCCGTCGCCATCCGATTGTCATCCCTTGAAAAGAACTCTCCGGCAACAAATGTGGCCAAATCATTCATCAGGTCATGCATCACAAATAACAGTTCCTCATTTGGTGATTGTTGAAAAAATGACCTTGATAACAATTCTTCAAAATATTCATAACCAAGGCGTTCTGGTGAGTGGTGAGTTGGCTGCATTTGATTTGTACAAAAATCCTTCGGCTAGCCACAACAGGACTAACTCTTTTTTGTCAAACAAAAAGTCCTTAGGAAACAAGGAGCAATATGCAAACAACCGCTTCAAATTTGCAGAAAGTTCATGGTAGCTTAACATAAGGGCAGGAAAAATCACCTTCCAATCTGCAGAAAGATCACCAACACTTTTTGAATCCCATATCTTACTATTCAACACCTCATCCCATTTTTCTTCGTCTGTCTGAGTTCTCAATAGCCTACCAATTGCCTTTAAAGCTAAAGGCAAATGACCACACTTTTCCACAATATGCTTGCCCGTTGGTCTGAGTGTTAGGTGTGAATCAAAGTTGTCTACACCCAATGCATGTAAAGCAAATAAAGACAGAGCATCTTCAGATGGCAAAGTCTCAAGATGGTCTAGATTATCAAAACCTAGCATCTTAAGCAATTGCTCCTTGCGAGATGTCATGATTACCTTACTTCCACGAGCCCCTGAATGAAATGGGAGCACTAGGGTTTCCCAATCGTCATAGTTTTCATGCCACACATCATCTAGTACTAGTAGAAACCGTTTTTCCTTAAGTTTTCAATATAAGTGAGAGTAATAATGGTATTAAAATCTCCATTAATAATGATTTATGACACTAACATATATATAAAGTATATTCTTAATATATCAAAATGCTTAAATAGTGAATTTTGTAATTTTATTTAAGCATCCTATATAAAACTATAAAAGTCCATTGTTAGTTAACTTGTAGCGATAATCTCCGTGTATATTCTCCCATACCTGATACAATTTGGGCCTACATGAGCTGAAAACGGGCCATTTGCCTATGATAGATAGTTGTTGTTGGGCTCAAACCAGCAGCCCAAATACAGTACGCATTTTGAAAAACAATCACAGTGGGCCGCTGGCAATTGTTCTTCACATGATCACATCAGGTGCGTGTGTTCGAACCACCACTTTTCCCCAAAATCACGCTCCCAAAAAGTAATTTATGCCTCCGTTTTAGTTGCTTTTTTGATTTCAATCGTTGCCCCCTTTGTGGGTTTGTTTTTTGTTGTAATTTTCTGCTATTTGTGACTAGTGTTTTCTTGTTCGTTTTTTTTTGCCGTTGATTTAGTTACTAGAGCATTTTTTTGTGTTCGGTCCGTAGGGTTTTTTACGCAGATGTGAAATTGGGAATGTATGTTGCGCTCTTGTATGTTTGTTGGTTTTGTTTTTGCTTGTTTTGGAAGGGATTTTAGCTATTGAGTTTGCATGCACACCAGATGTTTGGTTTAATGCCTCAATGAAAGATGCCTCTTTTTGTTGCAATTTTTGAAATGACTGTTTTCAGTGTGTAACTATGTGGCGTTTTGGAGCGGATCTCAGGTTGTTAATTTGTTTAGAACATCAGATGATGGATTTGGGTATTTTGTTCTATTCATATCTAAATCATTGATGTAATTGACACTACCGCATTAGAACTTTATAAGAAAGGGCATAATTTGTTAACCATTGTTTTTTAGTTAGACCTTAGATAATCTGGAATTTGAAGTAAGAAACAAATTCATTTTTTTTAACCATACCACTAAAAAAAGTTAGTTAAGCTGGCTTCTTATTTGAGAACCCATATAAAGAAATTAGCAATTACTCGATAACAAATGGGCTTACATGTATATCTGAATAAATTAGAATATTTCTTGGTCAAAACATTATCCCTTTGACCGGTTTTAACCAACCCGTTTCTGGCCTCCATTGGTGTATAGCCACTTTCTGTTTGTTTAACAAGTGTAATTCAGAAAAATTTTCAGTTATCTAAAGATGAATTTTATATATATATATATATATAAATTCAGTTGTGGGGGTTTGGAGAACATGCATGCTTGCCATTTCACTCTATCTAAGCTTTTATAAGTTAAATATTTTTTTAGTTTATAATTTATGCATCATTTTGATAGGCAATACATTCTTGCTGAACTGAGGGAGCATAAAAACTCTTACACTGACTTTGACTTTTTTCAACTTGTTTTACTGCTTTCATGCTATCGGTTCAATCGACTTCATTTTTTTCTTCATGCCTTAGTGTGTATGTAGCGTCGATTTTTAATAAAATCAGAAAATGGATTGAACATAGCAATAAACAAGTGTAGAAGAACAATTCTTTTGAGCACAAGGTATTAATCAAAATCAAATGTTTCGATACATCATGTAAAACTAGTCACAAATTTTACAGACCATTTCCTAGATATGTTAGGTTGGGTGGCTTGCAAATTTCCTCTGAAGTTTGCACACATAAGTTTAAGCACCGAATTCATACTCAACTGCTTGACACGATAAGCTATGGGGCCAAGTGATAATAAATTCAATGCGGACTCATGTTTTTGTTATCTTGTTAAGCTCTACGGAATTGACAAGTGACAATTACGTCTAACATCCTCTCAACAGACTGTCTTCGTCAAATGATAGGTAATACATGGCATCTCTTCTTCATTAGCGAGACTTCATCAATCTTCACTAGAGGTAACTTGCTTCAGTAAGTTCTTTTAATCTTCATCAGATGGTAACTTGACATCAAAGGCAAGTTCCATTAATTCTTTATTGGTTATAAGTTCCAATCAGACGTGCGTAACTTAGCCCATGAATGCCAAGTGCCATCAGACACAACTTGTAACCGCTCCAAGGGTTCCTTGAAATTAACAGCCTAAAAACAACAAATAAATATCTAGTTAAAAAATCCAGCCGTTTTTTACAAGCAGACGAAATTAATTGAAACTGCTAAAATTGGGGACAACCTTGGCTTCAAAATTGGAGCTCTGGATGACGAAATTGGGTGCCGAGATTTTGGAAAACCCGCCTATAGCATTTGTCCATGCGTGTGACTCGTTGAGACGTTTATGTCCATTACTTATCCCCCATATAACTTCAAACGTACTGAAAGTTAATCCTTTTTTTAGCATGAACCATTTTCCAATCCACTTCCGTGTGTCTAATTGCACCAAATACGAGTATGCTAGATCATGGATCAACTCTGTATCACCATCAATGTGAAGATTAAGCATTTGCACTTTTGTTTTCATTCACCTTGAAAATGAAATAACTTAACTAAACAGAAGTAAAGATCTTCATCTGCACATACGCAAATTCTTGAGCCAAACAAATTCATGTCAAAACTTTTGCTTCGGTCATATGACATAACTTGAAGGTTGACTGTTAAACAAGACCACATAAAATTTTACAAATCAATGGTTCAGTTACATGATCTGAACGGAAAAGGAATGATCAATATGGGTTGTATTTTTACTAACCTGTAAAAACTTAAAGAAGCTTTGTGGATGAAAGCAACAATGTGATGAAACCAACTTTCCGGTTCGAATGCATCAAACTTGACCCTGCCTATTGCATATGGCTGATAAGGTATGGTAATCTCCTTTCTTCACATCATAACCAATAGATACATCATCACCCCGCAAAGCATAAAAATCTGGCGTCTGATGGTATCACTACAAGAAATTACCACTTTTAGCGGCGACACTTTTAGCGGCGACATCTAAAAGGTCGCCGCTAAAAATCTTAATCCGGGACAAGGGATTTACAATTGATCTGGGCCGTTCTTTACTGAACTAATCGAAGGGCTAGGGTTTATCCCTACATAAAACATGTGTAAAAAGGCTCACATCTGTTTTAGCGGCATTTTTCCCTCTTCCCTCCAAGATGAAATCTTCACACACCCCTGGAGGACAACCTTGAATCTGCCGGAGAGCCTCACCACCTTCAATCTGCCATAGCACCTCCATCTCGTCTTGCCTGATTGTCCGACGCCCTTTGAAAACGGTACGAACATTTCAAATTTCTTTGTAATTTCAGTTGTTATGTTAGTAATTTGAGTAGATCTGTTGTTGATTTCATGATGTTTGACTGTTTTTTAGTCAAATACAAGTATGGTTAGGGTTGCAGGTCTTGGTGCGGGTTGGGTTGGGCTTTTTTTCAGAACACAAGGGTTGGGTTAGGCTATTTATACATGGCAGTAGATGTATTTCCAGTAGGTACCTAAGAGAAGTTTAGATTAGGAGAAGTAGAGGTGCACAAATGGGGTTTTTGGCTCAAACTGGTTCAGTTGAAACCTTGTGGGGTTAGCTCAAAGAAAAAGTCAAAACCCGGTTTTTGGTGAAATAGGTTCGGGTTCTGATCTGGCTTTTTAGGGGAAAGGCTCGGGTTGACCGGTTTGAAATCGGGTACTGGTTTGGTTTGGGTTTGACCGGCTTGAAATTGGGTAATGTTTTTTACCGAATCTGCGTGAAAACATAATGTTCATTTGATATATTGACATATTATAAAGAAGACAGTAATGAAATTGGCTAATGTTTTGACCGGTTTGTTTTGTTTTCATTTTTTCAACCTTTCATACTCATAGTCAATTAACCCGAACAAAAGTGATACTTTTTGAAACGTTTTTTTTACCCAGCTCAGTTGCACTCAGAGCTGTTCCAAACCTAGTGTGATTCAATTCCATTTAACATGACATCCAACCCAACCCGACTTGACTAGTCAGTTTTGGCACCACAAAAGACCTCATTGCAATAGACGTAGATGTCACGCTTCGACGACTATATCTTTTCTCATTACATTTGGATCGAATAACTTTTTTTTTGTAACTGGTTTAGGTTCTATCTTTTCGATTTGGTAAAACTTGGGGTACTAAGGGCAATGGACGTTAATTTTTCTGTTAAATCTAGGTAAAATGACCAATATACCCTTTTAAAACCACAAGGACCATCTATATAATTAGAACACTTTTTAGTTACAGGGACTGTTTTTGTAAATTTATTTGATAACCAGATCAACCAGTTGAGTTGGGACTATTTTTGTAAATTTATTATATAATACTTTTAGCGGCGACGATTGAATGTATTAGCGGCGACAAAACTCGCCGCTATTGCCAGAATTCTTTGTAGTGATCATAGCATGTTCATCAAAGTTAGGCCGTATATAATTGATTTCAGAAATTAACATGTAATGATTCCTATATAACTGATACTAGAAATTAAGATTTTTAGATCCGCTTTTAATGTTTAGTATAACTGTAAAAGTCAACGATAGTAACTTTTTGGATGATTATCTAGGCTGTGCGAAAAACAACCGATTTTTTGTGAGATTCCTTTTTTTTTAAACGGCTTGTGAGATTCTTTTAAAGGTCACGTTGGCATTTCACTTATAAGTTGAAGCCTTATTTCGTCTTCTTCTGCGCTGACCTTTACAAGACACACACATATATCAAGTCGTATAGTTATGAATTGAGTAAGAGTAACAAACATAGTTGTCAAAAGCGCAAAAGGCGCGCGCCTAGGCGCTCGGGCGCAGCGAGGCGAGGCTATAGCGCCTGGTGGTAGCTTAGGCGCAAATATGGGCTTTTTTTGTAAAAACGGTGCTCAGGCGCGCGCCCGGAACAAGGCGCAACGAGTAAAAAACGCGGGCTTTTTTCTAGCAGGCGCACTTTTCTGTTTTGATGTTAATTATTTAAAGTTTTTTTTACAGCTGTAAACCCTTCCTTTTTAAAGTTTAAATGTTTTAGTAACCGCAAACGTTTGTATAAGTCCTAGTAACTTTTGGTATCACTACGTGTGTATAACTCCTAAACTTTTGCTACTAACTATTAGTTACATGATCTTAAATGGCATATATAATAGCTTTTTTTTTATTTTATATGTGGAATCTTATTTATTTTTAAAGCATAACATATTTTTTATATTTTTTTCTCTATGTGCGCTTTTCTTAAAAAGCCCACGCTTTTCTTAAAAAGCCCACGCTTTTTTTGCAAGCGAATAAGATGGGAGGGCTTGTTTCAATCCCTTTTGATAGACTCGCGACATATACCCCGGTTGGTGACGCTTGTGATATGTTCAGTCGAGAGGTGGGGATTTATATGTGGGATAACCTTGCATTTGATAGGTACTCTTACACTAATGTTTCTGCTGCTGAAAAGAATGCTATGGAACAACATCTCAGAGTAAATGTTTAGTTTAAGTTATTTTATATGTTCTTGGTTCATGATTCTTTTTTAGTTGACTAACTAAATTTTGTTTAATTTCTAGCGGCGCTTCAATTTTGAGGAAATTGAGCGGGATTGCGAACGTGGTCAGCTTAAGGGTGGCATTCGGTCGGTCTACATGAAGCGATACAGAGACCGGAAGAGTATGGCAAAAAAGGAGTTTATAGAATTAGGAAAGCGACATGATAATTTAGAGACAATAAGGGGCAGTCCCCCCACGGGTATGGGTGTGGAAAATTGGAGGAAGACTATAGACCTTTTCGGTGATCCGAAATATAAAAAAAAGGTGTGAAGTTAACAAAAAAAATCGTGAAAAGCAACTGTTCGCAAACCACGGGGGGTCGGCATCATATAGCAGCTGGTCTTTTAAAAAGGTAATGATTTATACATATAAATGTTTATTCAATATATCATCTAATTTTTAATTTTTGACAGAATGTTGAAGCTTTGGAAACGTACGCTCATGCTCACACTCTACCCGATGGGACCTTTGCCAGCCCGTTGGAAGAGGAGAATTTTGTAAATGTTTATTTAAAGTATAATTCTTAAATATATATATATATATTCACAATAGGATGTCGATTCGTGTTGTTGCTTTCAACAGTAACGAAACGACCAATCCGCACGCTAGTTATTGAGTTCGTTTATATTCATGGGTTGTCTTTCAATTATCTTTGAAAAATACAGAACCTATTAAAGGAAGAATTTAAAAGACAAAGGACCCAAAATAACCCATTCTTGGAAGATGAGGGTGAAATCGGTGAAAGTAGTGCGCCTGCCATTAGTAATGTTCAAGTTTTTGAAAAGGTGTTTGGTGCTCGGCGCGGAATTTATAGGGGACCGGGCGTAAACCTTCTTTATCTTCAGCCTCGAGTGACGTGAGTCCTCATGAGAAGGAGAAGACACGTCCGCAATTTTCAGAGGTAACACTAATTTTTTATTTTTTAAACTTCTATTAATAATGACTTTAGAGTAAATTGCTGTTTTGGCCCCTATAATTTATGATAAGTTGTTAATACCAAATGTTTTTTCAGCTGAGTTTTGACGTGATTTTGATCTGTTCTGATCATGTTTTGAACATCCTGTTTGTTTCGATCTGTTTTTCATAAATTCATATCTGATTCAGGACTGATTTTTGAAAGTTTTAAGTGATTATAGACTATTTCGATGGATTTTGATTAGTTTCGGAGTATCGTTTGAGTATATCGAACTGATTCGTTTGAATTTCAGTGTGATTCCGGGCTAGTTTCTTTGATTCGAACAAAGTTGCAATCATTTCGGATTGATCTGATCACTTAAAGATTGTATGAACGACTGGAAAATTGAAACAAAAACAAAGATTTTTGCTCGTAATAATTTCAGAAAAAATGAAAACAAAATCTGCAATGGATAACAATTTTAAGCGTTTTAAATCGTACGATTGTTTACAAGTGAATCACATAATCTGTTTGAATCATTAACTTCGAGTTTTCAGTTTTCGAACTAGTTAGCTTTAATATCAATCTGAATGGCAGTGTTGATGAAAGAATATAAGGAATTACTAATGAATCTGGTTGTTGATAATCTTTAATGTGTGTTATGTTTTCGAACTTTTGGTTGATTTAGAATTTTTTTGCTGATTACGGACTGATTTTGGTGATTCTCTGATAAATAAACTGATCATTGTAGAACTGTTTCGGTTAAACTGATCTGTTTTAGACAAGTTCGAACTGTTTTACGGCTAATAGATGTTTGTAAATACTTGATGTGTGTAAATACTTGATGTATGTAAATATAGGACACACAATTGTTTGAACAAAACGAACCATTCGAACTCCATACTAGCAGTCTATGCCTTTTAATAATATTAAGCGCTCCGGCAAGGGTTTAAATTGTTAAACTAATAATGTATATCTTATTTTGTAGGAATACTTTGACGAATTGTTTGAAGACCCGAGATTTATGGAACGACTCTACAAAGCTATGGATAAGAAGGAATCAAGAAAAGGCAACGAAAATGACACGGACGAGGAGGGAGAATGATGTATTTTGTATTGAACTTAGGGGTTTCAAAACTTTAACTTAATCAAACAAAATTCTTTTGTTGTCGTTTTATGTTTAAAACTTGGTTTGTTTGAAGAATTGTTTGAATTATTGTTTGTGTATGGAAAATTAAAAGAAACAGCAGGTTTCAGGTTCGGTTATTTTCAAAAACTGGGATTAAGCGAGAAAAAAAAAAGAATTTATTGGTTTTTTTGACTTTTAGCGGCGACATTTGTCGTCGCTATTAATATTTGCTGACGTGTCATATATGGCTTTAGCGACCACAAAAATCGTTGCAAAAACAAAAGTCGTCGCTAAAAAGTTAAAGCAATTAGCGGCGACAAATACTATTAGCGGCGACATGACAAGCATTAGCAACGGTTCGTTAGCGGCGACTCATTAGCGGCGACAAGTCGCCGCTAATACTTTTAGCGGCGACAATTGGAAGTATTAGCGGCGACAAAAGTCGCCGCTATTGCCAGAATTCTTTGTAGTGTATTGTTTCCACCTAAAAGTTTCATCCTAGTAAACAACAGCATATGAAGCTTGCCACATTTATATTATAAGATGTAAAGTTACCAAAAGTGTAATAAAAAAAATTAAAACCTGTGAAATTGTTTTCGTAAAAAAAAAAATTGGCCTATCATTGAAATATTACTTCTTCTATAGAGACGCTAATTATTAATAATAATTAATTTATAACTTTAAGACAAAAAGAACTTTCGGTAGGCTCAACCTGTTACGATATGAGCCTCTGACTCTCCTGTAAGTTATGAGAAATTGCTAAATATCTGAGATAGCATACCACTGGAGCTGCACGATAGTTCCGTTGAAATCTGCATGAAGATACTGCATCTTTTCTAGGCTTTCTTCACTCACACCGTTTGCAAATTCTACAACATTTGTGACATTGTTTTTCATTTTTGTTGTTTCTTCGATTTCTGTTGCAACCTTATCTTGAATCTCAGTAATGTAACAAGAATGTTAAAAAAAACTCAAGAAGCTTGATAGATTTTCTTCTTTCTTTAACTGCAAATTTAAAAATTCAAGGGTCAAACAATACTCTTTGACATTAGTGGCCAAGCCCGTTGCTTTTCAAATTAAATATAACAAGAATGTTAAAATAAAAACAACTTTTTTTTTCCATTAAGATGATGTGGAACCTGTTGCATTTCTATCATAGTTATAAATCCATTTTCAATGAAGAATGGTAACCGATTTGTAAATCAATATAATTTGTTTGACATCAAGAGTCAAACTGTAGTTCATATTTTGTGGATGCGACAATTTTAAGTCATTTATATATAATACAAGGGTTCATGTGGTTATCTCAAATGGATCAAATAGTATTTTGAAAAAGTATACTTAAAATGTGTTATTTGTGTACTTATAAAGTATACACATGCTGTAAAAATCAATTCCAAAAGCATCTTTGAATAGTGAATCCAACCTGGTATATCATGAATACGAATAATCCAGTCAATCTATGCCCGAGATTTACACCATTTTCCTGAAGATTACATTGCCAAAATCTCTCATTCATAGGTTGAGACTTTTCTCTGTTCTCTCATATGTCTCGTTCAACTGTGAATGTTCATCCTTAACAATTTCATGGTTAGAGGGTCCTGCAAGACATAGTTGGATAATATATAAGATATTCGATGTGATTATTCCACTAAATTGAGACTTGGGATCTAAGATAATGAGAAAGATGCTTGATTTATGTGTTTTACAATCATTGAAGAAACTCAATTCAAGAAATTGCAAAAAGGATAACCAAATTGGCCAGGAAAAAAAACAACATATCCATTCAGCCCCCTCTGATTGAACAGATTCTTGAATTTATCAAACCGAAAGTCAAGGTGATATAAATTTAATGAAGTTAACCTTTCAAAAAAAAAAGAAAAGAAAACATCAGAGTAAGACATGATTTCAATCAAAATGTTGTAAAAAAATAGATATTTAATAGTGAAGAAATATTTAAAAAAATCATATTCAGTTGTGTAAACATCCACTTAACCCTTAGAGTTACAATAAACAATGAAAACTGATTTCAACATAATCAGTTTGCTTTCCATATCACTGGTAGGTTTCAATGCAAAAAGGATAATGAAATTGGCTATGAGGAAAATAACATATAATTCAGCCCCCTCTGATGTGAGTAGATTCTTGAATTTATAAAACTGAAAGTCAACTTGATATAAATACTAACTGCATGTCAACCGAAAGTCAACTAGATGTCAATCATATATTGTAAACAAAATAGAAATTTACTAAGTGTAGAAAATATCTGTATCTGTAACAATTTCAGGAATAAAACGAATCTTATTCAGTTGTGTAAAAATGGGGTTCCATCCACTTAACCCTTTGAGAGATATTAAACATGTTAAGATAAACCGAATCTTATTCATTTCCACCATATGCAGCAGTATAGTAGTTTAAACTCATGAACAGTGATTTACTAATTTCAACAAATTATCTTATGGGTATTTACCTCCACTCTATTTGGATTTTGGGGATATGAGAGATTTGGGGCCAGTAGTGGGAGCCTCTTCCTTCACACCTTTCTTCCAATTTTGGGCAATTTTCAATGATTGGGTATTCACGGCAGGAAGTCTGTTTTCAGTGAAACAAGAAGAATGTAAGGTTTGTTTGTTTGTTTGTTTGAAACAACGACTAGCAATAATTTCTATGTAAGAGACAATTGCTATTTAATTAACAACTACCTTTATTAGTCTCTTATATGTCGACGCAGGGGATATGAGAGATGAGGGGCCAGTAGTGGGAGCCTCTTCCTTCACACCTTTCTTTCAATTTTGGGCATCCAACAATTCTCAAATTCAAAAGTGAAGGTAAAAGCATCTCTGGTAGATCTTTCACCTTTGGGCAATTCCAAATTTTAAGATGGTGAAGAGATGTGAGGTGTTGGAGTCCCATTGATAGTGATTCCAGATTATCAAATTCGGATATGTCCAGAGATATAAGAGAAGAAGGGAAAAGGTGGGACAACTGACTAAAATTCCTCACATTGGGTTCACCAAATAACGTTAGGTCAACAAGGGAAGTTGGAAAATTCAGATCCCCCCACTCTGATATGGGCTTCTTCAACCCCCCTATTGCAAGGGAACACAATTTGGGAGGCCAACGCCCACCATAAATGGAAACATCAATACCTGGACACCTTCTGATTTGCAGATCTTTTAACAAGGCGAGATTCTTTAGCTCAGGTAATGACACCAGACGTTCACAATTACTAATTGACAAACTGGTGAGGTTTGATAGCTCAGGTAATGACTCCAGACTTTTACAATTTCTAACTAACAAACTGGTGATATTCGATAGCTCAGGTAATGACACCAGACTTTCACAATAACAAATTGACAAACGGGTGAGGTTTGATAACTGAAGCTCTGGAAGTGACACGATATGTGGGCATTCTATTATCTCCAGGCTGGTGAGGTGAGTGGAGTTACTCAATTCACTGATTGATCTTAGATTTTCCCATTTATCAATATCTAGGGTTTCAAGCATTGGCATGCTTGTGTTGTTGATTTTTCCCTCAAGTTTTTCACATCTGCGTATACTAAGTGATTTGAGCTTATTCCCTCCTTCTTTTGGGAGGTAGACATCTGTAATAACTGAACAATCAACAATTCCCAAACTCTCAATGCTATTTGGACAGCATAAACGCTTTATGCTTCTACAAGAATTTACATACAAACTTCTAAGAGATAACAGGTCGGTGCTGCTCCCAAAATTGCCATCCTCCTCTTTCTCTTCTAAACTTACCAAACCTGAACATCTATGTAAACTCAATTCCTTTAATCTCACAAGAAGCTTACTTGCCTCTGTTTCTGATTCCCACAAGTATTTTATTTCTTTACATCTCCCGATACTTAATCCTTCAACTTCCTTAAGATACCTTATAACTCCTCTCCACACCTCATATGTAAGCCCTGATACATCACTTATTTTCAATTTAGTGACTGATGAAGCTACATGAACCAGACTTCTCAGCACACCATCACCACAACTACCAATTTCAAGAACCTTGAGTGAAGGCAGTGCTTGAAGTGAGACATTAATCAACTGTGGACAATTCTCTACATAAAGCTCTTTAAGGCATGGAAACACTGCTGCTAAACCCTCATTTTTTGTTGACCACCCCTCCCATCCAAACATATCTTCAAATGTTAGAACTTCAAGTGAACGGAAGGCGTTAACATCATTTCCGGTTAACTCCAAACCTATGATTTTAACCTCATCCATGCCTTGAATCTGCAACCTCTTAAGCGAAGGGAGCAACCCGAATGAGGGTAGAGATTTGCATTTTCTACAATCACGTATACACACATTAACCAACTCATGAAAAGAGCGATCACCAACCCAATTTGAAATTTGTGTTCCCCCGTATGACACGACTGAAAGCGTTTTCAATGTATCACTATTAGGTTTCAGCTCATTGAGAACTTCCTCTTCAAGTGTATCCATTCGTGAGCCATCAAACACATCAACCCATTGCAGCTCTAATCCAGTAATCTTTTTTAGAGATAAGTCCGCCTCCCGTGCATGCTTTGCGCTTTGCACTTTGTGCAATCCCTCAATGGAAACTTTCCCATTGAGATTTGTTAATCCCTTGAGCTCATTTATTGCAAAACCATCATCTCCATCAATGATGATCTTGGTGAGAGTCTGAAGGCTTTCCAACTCACCAATCCCCATTGGCAGCTTCTCCAAAAGCGGAGTATCCCTTATATCAAGATGTCGCAACTTTTTAAGCTTCGAGAAGCTTTCAGGCAACTTAGTCAGACTTCCGCAATCAGAAACAATCAATGTTTGTAGATTATAAAGGTTGCCAATGTTCTCCGGTAACACTTCGATCCTAGTTCCAGATAAATTAAGATACCGCAAGTGCTTCAAACTACCGATGAACTCTGGTACCTCAGTTATTTGAAAACGACTCAAAGAAAGAACCCTTAATAATGTTAAGCTAGGAAGTAAGTCAACCAAAATCTTATTAGATAAGAAAAAGTAGCTCCAACCTTTATCTACACCGAGAGATACTGCTAAAAATGTTCTCAAGCTTTTGGCTCCTTTGAATGCCTCAAACTTTTGGTAACCTACATACTCATCGCGAGTAAATGACATATGGCGATACTTTGCCAAAGCTTCTGTCTTTGTCTTCATATGATTGTCAAACCTTAGAAAACATTCTCCGGCAACAAAAGTGGCCAAGTCATTCATCAGATCATGCATGATAAACAATGATTCATCATTAGGTGCATGTTGGAAAAATGACCTTGATAATAAAATTTCAAAATATTCACGGCCCAAACGTTCCGGTGACTTGGATGGGTTCAGAAACCCTTCTGCCATCCACAACGATACCAACCCCGCCTTGTCAAACAAAAAGTCTTTGGGGAACAAGGAACAGTATGCAAACAACTGCTTCAAATCTGCAGAAAGTTCATGGTAACTTATTCTAAGTGCCGGAACAATCTTTCACTATTTTCCACATCTTTACCATTTTCAGTGGCATTACCAATTTCTACATCCCATATCTCGCTATTCAATACCTCATCCCAGTCTTCTCTATCTGTTTTCGTCCTTAAAAGCCTTCCAATTGCCTTTAAAGCCAAAGGCAAACAACCACACTTTTTCACAATACCTTCACCTTGCGGTTTAAGTGTCGTGTGTGAGTCGAAGTTATCTACCCCCAATGCATTTACTGCAAATAAACGCAATGCATCTTCACTCGACAAACTCTTGAGACGGTCTACATTATGAAAACCTATCTGTTTGAGCAATTGCCCCTTACGAGTTGTCATGATTATCCTACTTCCAGGAGCACATGATAGAAATGGGCGAACTAGGTTTTCCCAATCCCCATAGTTTTCACTCCACACATCATCAACTACTAGTAGAAATCGTTTTTCCTTAAATTGCTCAGTGAGAGCCTTTTGAAGCTGATTTAGATCTTTAAATTTATTGTTTTCTTTAGTCACATCTTGAAGGATAGCATCAGTTATCTTGAAAATATCAAAATCATCTGAAACACAAACCCATGCCTTGGGTTCAAAGTGATCCTGCACCTTTGGATCATTATACAAAAGTCTAGCTAGAGTGGTTTTTCCAACCCCACCCATACCAACTATAGGTATGACGCTAAAGTTATCCTGAGACGACCCATCATCCCCCAACAACTTTTTAAGCAATTGCTCTTTCTCAACTTCTCTTCCGACAACATCGCGTTCTGGCAAAGAGGTTTCGCTTCTTCTACTAGTATTTCTTGGCTTCTCATCAATCTTAAGCAAACCTAGATCCGTTTTTCGTTTTTCTAGATTTTCTAAGTCTCTGTTAATCCTATCTAACTTGGGAGACAGCCTATGAGTTAGTGAGAAATTTGTGCAGCATGATGGGATGAGCTTTCTTACCTTGCTGGTGGATGCTGCAGGTTCCTGCTGCAGGGTGAGCTCACGACGCATAGCTTCAGTCGCCACGTCGTCGAGTACGTCGTCGATATCGTAAGCCAAATGTTGGAGAGCATTCAGCCATTCTTTGACAGATTTATGGGTAACCTCCTTCTGAGAGGCATCTTGAAGTAGATCTTGGATTCTGGAGAGTGTCTTCTTCAACTCCTTGAGCTCGTTGTGAATACCCTGAGCACGAGCAATTCGCTTGAAGGCTTCATCGGTCATCTTCTTAACAAGGACTTTGAGGAGTTCATTTGCAAGAGTTTCAGCCATGGTTAACAGTGAAATGGGAATGAGGGTAGTTGGTCTGAAGATGAAGAGAGGAGTGTAGATAAGATAAGATATGAGTGGAGTGCGTAGAATGAATGAACGAAGGTAGTCATGGTTTTATAGTCAGTAAAATTAATATGGGTGACAAGAGGAGTTGGGATAAGATATGAGTGGACTGAAAGAACGATTCTGTTCATGGTCTTATCTACAATGGTCTTGGTCAACATTGTTCTCTAGCATATTCCATTAATATATTTTTGTAACATTTATGAATTAAATGGCTAAGTTGCCAACACTCATTTACATTTATTAGTAAAAACTAAAAAGGGTATATTTGTATAACGGAATCGGCATGTTTCCGGTTTAATAAACACGTCGTGCTTGTGTTTGATGTTATGATAAAACCGGTTATGTTTGGTTGATCTATTTAACCCGTTAATTTAATTACACAGTTTAACCCGTCATCCCATTTATTTAAACAAGTCAACCCATCGAATAATTTAACACATTTTTTAGAACTCTTTGACCGGTTTAGCTCATCTCCTTTTTATTCTTTCACCATACCTCTTCATCTCATTTCCCACTTGAAAACACATGTGACTTCAACTTTCTATAACCACATCTTTCAATATCTAACAATCTAATATGGATCCCTATCTAATATATATATATATATATTCTTGTTTTTCACATCTCAGTTGGAATTATATACTTTTACGCTATCATTTAATAATTTTTAACATTCCACCTTATTTTTATTTCAGTTGGAATTATATACTTTTACAATATCATTTAATAATTTTTAACATTCTACCTTATATTTATTATTTATATTGATATTGATATACTGATCTTTTACAACTAATAATAAGGTTAAATTTTATTGCAATAATAAGATACAACTTTATATCTTGTTAGGGACTATTTGCAACCTTTAAAAATATTTAGATGCAATGACATAAAGACTAAAGACCAGCGACCACCCCTCACCATCTCCGATAAATCCCTCCCCGCGGGCGTCAGCCATATCCGGTCGCTACCTCACTGTCTCTCGCTCCGTTACCGCCCACATCAACCACCACCCACCGCCTTCTATTTCCACCGTTGGAACAAAACCACCCTTTAAGAGATCAAGCCCACAACCACCATGTCACGTCCCGTAGGACCAACTATAATGGCTAAGGGGTGTATTCTCCCAGTTATCTGGTAGCTTCACAGGGGAAAACGGGTCAACAAATGGCGATGACCTACAAAATCAATCCATAGAATTCTCATCACTCTGCGTGATTATGAAACGTGCTTATGATTTTTTATTGGTTTGCAGGAAATAAGGGCGTTGGAAAAGCAAATGAGCCCCGAGATAAAGACGTCCCCTGTCTGGTGGTCCTCCCCGGCCCCCGCCCACCCCAGGGCCGGCTCTGCTCTTAACAGTAATTTAAATATTTAAGTTATATAAAATACTTAAAGAAAAAGGGATGAAAAAGTGTTTGTGAATCAACACAGGAAAGATTGCCTGTTTAACCACCAAACCCAAATATTTTGTTACCTGTTTAACCACCAAACCCAAATATTTTGTTACCTCTGTTATCATTGTATAAAAACTACTATAATAAACATATAAAAAAGCAAAAGTTACCAACGAAGCACAAACAAAAATAGTCAAGAAATAAGACATTCAAGAACTTCCTATACAAATATCCATTTTATATCTCAATGGCCAAGGTAAACTCGGTCAACACATAGACCGTTTCTTCATTAACCCGTTGGATGGTTAAAGACCCATTTACCTACCAACCCATGACCCGTTTTCTATCCCGTGACCCATTTAAACAAAACTGGTAACCGACTTGACCCGTACATGACCGGTAACATCAAAATCAAACCCAACACCCATTGATGTTACGGGTTGTGTACGGGTCAAGTCGGTTACTAAATCCAAGTCCTCCACTTATGGGCGGTCAAATGTTGTTGACTTAAAAAACTTACACTTAAGACTTTGATTGTTATTAAAATGCTGATTCAATGAACATATGTGACCGTTTACTCCATTTTGCTGTATATTACACTGCTAAAATCTTTCTCAATACTGGTCTTGAAGATCCTTTAGCATGCCATGGGTATAAGTTCCCTACACGTTTAGTAGTAACATATAAGATATTCGGTTGGTCCACTAGTGCTTTAAAGAAGATCACAATTTACAATAATAAAATTTATATACCACTAATCTAATTTTCTAGATGAAGCAAATAAGATGTCTACAGTAAAACTAGAGTATGAGTCTACGTTCCACCAAATTAAGACTTTTCCTTTCTAGAAAATATTTTAAAGAAATGGAAGATAACCCAAATGACCAGTTCACGTAGAAATTGCCCCCTCTAATTGTACAGGGAAAGAAGTAAAAACACGCACATGAAAGTATAAAACCAAACCTTCAGAAGCCTCTTTATGAGCAACGTTGGCATTCATTAGCCCTGCTGCAGCTTCTATTCCAGCAGCACCTGTGCGTTTGTTTACTTTGAACAACTTTGGCTTCATCCACCTTTAAAGCGTTTCGATCGTCCTCATCAGTGGTGGCAAAGTGGGCAAGTTGGATGGGTTTGGGTAATGGGTCAAGATGGGTTTGGGTTAGGATGGGTATAGGTCAGGATGGATATTTAAAGAAAAGGGTTGGATGGGTAATGGGTCAAGATGGGTTTGGGTTAAGATGGGTTTGGGTTAGGATGAGTTTGGGTTAAGATGGGTTCTAAAAAATCAAAAAAATTCTAAAAGATCAAGAAAAATAAAAAAATTCTAAAAAATCCAAAAAATTCTAAAAAATAAAAAAATAAAAAAATTAAAAAAAAATCTAGAAAATCTAAAAAATCTAAATAATTCTAAAAAATCATAAAAATTCTAGAAAATCCAAAAAAAAAAACTAAAAAATCTAAAAAATTTAAAAAATCATCATCATGGTAGCTTAGCCTAAGGGCTGGAACAATTTCATTTGCATTTTCTAGATCCCATACCTCACTATTCAACAGGTCATCCCAATCTTCTCCATCTGTTTTCGTTCTCAATAGCCTTCCGATTGCCTTTATAATCAAAGGCAAACCACCACATTTTTCACAATACCATCACCTTGTGCTTTTCGTGTTGCATGTGTGAGTTAAAGTTACCATCACCTTGTGGGTTTAGTGCTCATTGAAGCTCCTGCAAAATGTGCAATTTTGCCACCAGCATCTTATGATATTTGCTTCTTACCAGATTTTGCCCTGACTCCTACCCCCAAATCGGATTTATTAGGTTGAAAACAAAGACATGCACATACATATATATAGGGGGTGTTTGGGGTTCTTTCTATTTCAACTTATTGACTTATTTGAGGCAAAAAGGACTTTTCAAAGTGTTTGGAATTCCTTTGTGTGTGAGTGAATAAGTCAATAAGTCAGGAAATCTTGACTTATTACTTCTCAAATAAGTTGAAAAGTCATTTTCGAAAGGAAAGCCAAACATGCACATAAGTTGAACCAATAAACCGGTAAGTACATACATGAACACATACAGATATGTGAAAAGAAGACCATGAAGCCGCAATTTGAATTACGAACTCATGTAAAAAAAGAAACAGGCATTCTGCTCATAAGTTGGTTTGAATCCAAAGAAACCAGTAACAACAGTTGATGAACAAAACACAGAATGACAATTAAGTAAGTTAGGTTAAGCAAATTTACATTGAATCCATGAAAATCATGAACACGAAACCTTAAAATTGTCGGTTCCCGCGTAACCAATGTCTTAACTTCCAACAAACCCATAAACCCAATTCAATCAAAATCAGAATTCAAACACATATAAATGCAATTAAAATTCATAAAATTTGAAGTATTAATCAGCAAATCAAACCCATCAATCATCAATTGAGCTTCAAATCGAACAGCGCAAACAGAGTATCATAATCAGGGCACAAAATATAGTAAATTACTAATCGAAATTCCATTTATCAACAAACCCATGAACCCAATTGTATCTAAATCAGAAATCAAGCACATGAACGCAATTGGAATTCAAAAAATTGAGGTGATACTTACAGGATGCGTGTGTGGATGGTTTCTCGTGTACTCTCTAAACCCTAATTTCATCCCTCATTCTCATCACAAACCTCTCAATTCTCCACCTATTCAAAACCCTACCTCTTTAGTTTCAATCAACACCTGCTATTTCTCCACCAATCAGTGAAACCGACACCCATGACAGAGGATATTTCATGAAAAGATGAAGAAGATGATAAACAGAGTTGGGTTTGTGTAGTTCGTTTAGGTTTCTATTATGTTCGTATGAATCGGCGATGACGACACGATGGCCGGAAGTGAACTCCGTTCGTCGTTCGTCTCCACTGGAAGAAGATTAACTGGGCCAAGTCCAACTTGTTAAACAAAGTCACTTAAACCCAACTTAATATTACTAGGGTCTAGAGAGATAATTAAAAACTGGGTTCTTTGTATTTGGTTTCAAACTGGCCCAATTAAACCTGAGCCTAATTGATTAATGAAACCAACCTTTTTCCCTCAAAAACCACTTTCAAGATAAATTAGTTGACTTTTGTTGACTCAAACCTGAACTAGTTTGGAAAAAAGATATATGAAAATAAAGTAAGGGATAACGGCGACATGGTGGCCGAAAGTGAACTCCATTCGTCTCCAAAGGGGAGAAGATTTAAGTGGTTTGAGGCACAGAGGCCATTGCTGATTAAGTTAGGCCAAGTCCAGCTTCTTAAACAAGTCATTTGAGCCCAGCTTAATATTACTAGGGTTAAGAAAGTGAAAAAAAAAAATCTAGTTAACAAGAGCATGTTTGTAATTCGGAACCGGACCGATATTGAAATTGGTTCTGAATCGACCCTAACATATGGGTTGTAATCGGTGTGGGAACATATACATCGAATGGTCAAACCCGAACCAAACTAGTTAAAATCCATTTTTGAAATTGCTTTTTTCCTCCTAAAAAGCTAGTTCGAAACAAAGCTGGTTTTGACCCTTGTTGACTCAAACCATTAACAAGTTTATTTTATTGAAATAATAACTTTAAATTGGGAAATAAATACAAGAAAACAATTTAACTAAATTAGTTAGGTTTTATGGTGAGAAAAAACCATGTAATAAAAAAATGAATAATTAGATTTAATACCCATACAAATCAATTACTTGTTTCAATACAACAATCATTAATTATTGAAACTTAATCATATTTATTAATTAGTTTACATTGGAAATTAACCTATGCAGTCCCCAAAGTCAAAACATCTCGTGGATTTGGGCCCAAACCTAGTTATGGATTCAAGCCCATCAGCAAAGAAACCATGGCTAGGTTTGGGCCCAATGAAGAATACCACAACCTAGTTGCTCGGCCCACCAGCTAAAATTGAAAATTCTCTGTTTCTTTTCATTTTATTCATCACATTCAAAACCACCTTTAACGATTCCAAGGTTTTTCAATATGATCTAAACAATTTAATATATGAATCAATTATATTCAAATTAAAACAACTCAAATGCATCTTCATTTGCATTATACACCTGGAAGTTTTGACGGAATGGTGATCGAAACATACTAACTACTCTAAAAACACTCAACTACTTGACTTTCTATGTATCACTAACGAGTACCTTCAAAAGACGTTGATGGATGCATAGTTTGATAGAAGATCAAATACAACGCCAACATCATAACAAAGAACTTACATAATATCATTTAACAGGACTAACTAAACTGGAAACTTTCATTCAATATGAATCAAATAAGAACTATAAGAGCAGAATAAAACAGTTCAGATCAACATACTAGCGTTACAGATCTATAAACTCAAAGCCCTCTCACCACGAATCCTACGTGCAAGCTGGATATCCTTAGGCATGATAATTACTCTTTTAGCATTGAACCGCACACATATTAGAGTCTTCAATGGGTCCAACAAGGTATGATTCAGCTGCCTCCTGGTGAGCAGCCGCTGCAGAGCATCTGTTTTGAAAACCTAAGTGATTTCTCTCACTATCCTCTCAAACAGAATCTCTTGATCAAAAGCTAAGTGCTCTCTTCTGGTAGTTCATGACCTGTCGCAACATGACAGTTGAAGGCCAAACACAGGCCCAAAGTAAGAGTAACAACCCCGCACAGGATGGGATTATGTCTCTCTTAGTATGTTGGATGTGTCTTGTTGATTTGTAGAAACCCTGATATAATGTCTTCTTTCTTCAACTGCAATTTTAAAAATTCAAGGGTGAAACAATTTTTGGTCAAACACATTGCTTTGCAAGTTCAAATTAACAAAATGCTAAAGAATAGTAATCAATCATTTGACCATACTTATGAAATTGTTGAAAGGCAGAACTTATGAATTCACCAAATGTGGAAGTAACATTTTACAAAATTCAAATCACTGAGCAAACTCAAATAAAAAAAACGTAACAGTCCAGATATAGAAACTGTAATCCAACGTACCTTAACATAACTTTTGTTATCAGTCTTAAACATTGGTTGGGTTAGATGTATACACCTTGTTGCGGAAAGGACTAATCAATCTGTAAGATCGTATTTATTGAACAAAAAGTAATTATTATTTAAATGTAATTTATTTGAAAAGGAGACATATAGATTCTCAAAACAAGTAATATACCAACACTCTGGTCAATGGAAGAGTCAACTCAGAGAAGAGAGACTAAAAGCTATGCGATTGGAAGCTTCAAAGGAGGATGCAACTGATAATAAAGATCATTCAGCTGTTAGTCTCGCAAACCCGTTACTTGAATCCACAACTAACTCTGAAACTGAGGTGCAGACGGCTTCTCGAAGCTTTAGTTATTACACCAACCCAATGGCTGCGTATTCTGGCAACAAGCAGAGGAGCCAGGTCAGCCCTCAGATATCACAGAATATTTCATCCACTCCAAGTAATACCATATGACCTTATTGTTATCACATAGTTTTGAATTTCTTATGTGTGCTAATTCGTTGGTGTTCTCTATATATATTCTTGATTTCACCATTTGAACGTGAAAGTTTACATCAGTGCGTGACTTGTTGGGGCTTAAACGGATAATCATTGAATCTGTGTTTAGTTAATTGACCTTTTAAGATGATTGGATTGGAGGCAAATAACTTTTGAGAGATTGTCACTAAGCAAGTATTATAAATTGCGAATTGATGCTATGTTTTTATATATGTAGCAATATGAATATCAAATGGGTGATCATGTTGTACAAGTCTAAACGGGTCAGTTTTACTAACCATTTTAGTCAAATTATATTACTGCAGTAACACTCTTAATTTTTGAGTGATTGACTTAGGAGGTTTTATGAATTACAACTACACTTTGAGCAACTTTCAGCTTGTTTGACCCGTTCCCTTTTAAGCCATCTAAAAAACATTATTTTACTCATTTATAACTGGAATTGACCCAATCGGTAAATGGGTTGAAATTGCCACTTCTTATGCATACAATGGTAGTTTGATTTTCTTTATACTCATTTTTCTTTGGTTTTCGGCAAGCATTAAACTCCCTTTTTTATTAATTTACATAAATATTTTTTGGTTCAACAGGCTTGCGGACCAACGAAACCACATATAAACCAATCACCAAATCCGCAAATGCAGCAACCACGGGGGTATTATGCAAGTTGTAATCATGCTTATTCATCTAACCCACCGCAAAGTAGCTCTTTACTGAACCCTAGTTGGAGGGGCAATAGTCCTCACCCTAGAGGTTACTATAGCCCACTAGGTGTCGGTTTTCCTAGCCCGCAAACCCACTTCACCAGTGGTCCAAGATATGGGAGAGGGAGAGGTCGTGGGTCAGGACAGGGTGGAGGGCGAGGGCGAGGGCGGGGCCATAATCAAGTATCGGCAGAAGAACAACGGCCCGATTGTTTCTTCAACAAGTCAATGTTGGAAGACCCTTGGAAGTTACTAGAACCAGTAATTTGGAAGTCACTCAAAAAGCAGTGGCTTCCACCTTCTCTTAATGCGAAAAAACCTAGAGTTTCAGAATCTCAAAGACAGTCTAGTTCACAACCTAGCCTTGCTGAAATATTGGCTGCATCTTTTAATGAAGCTGTAGAGGATGTACCCGATGCTGAATGATTTTTCTAAGGTTTTGTTTGGATTTGTTTATGGAGGATGACGTGATGTGCAGACTTTGAATTACAAATCATAGTCTAGGCCCTCTCACCACGGATCCTACGTGCAAGCTGGATATCCTAAGGCTTGATCGTTACTCGTTTAGCATGAATCACGCACATATTAGTGTCCACGCTTCAGCAGCCTCCTGGAGATCAGCTACAGCGGAGCTCGGAAATCGTAGATCTGTTTTGAAATCCTGTGAGCGATTTCTCTCACGAGCCTCTGGAATGGAAGTTTCATAAGCTCAGTACTCTTCTGATACCTCTGGTATATCTCTAGGCCTGAGTCTTTGTGTGGCTTCTTTACACCTCGGGTGACGGAGCAGACTTCCGTAATAGTCATTTTTCCACATTATATCTGTGTGTAGCTTCCCGTTGAATATAAAGTTTTAGATGAATCTTTCTACACAACCATTTTGTAATATTACTGTGAATACCGAAAATGTTGGGTTTCCCCAACATTTTTGTCCAATTTTTTAGCTTCAATCAGCGAGTCAAATGTGATTACAAAAGTTCTCTGTGTACCGTAGATATGCATAAGCCATTTAGTTTATCATGCTATCTTGAAAGATACGTATAATAACATCAATATATTCAAAAATCTCAGATTTAACAAAGCAATATAAGTGTACTGGGTTAGAACCCCGTCTAATACACGGGTTGAAAAAATGTAATTTTATATACCAAAGAAAGCTCGAAACCGAACCCAACACTATAGGTTTAGTTCAGATTTTAGCAAATTTTGGTTTCAGTCTCGGTCTCGGGTTCAGATTTTAGCAAATTTCTGTATCGGTTCAGATTTTTAGAAAATTTTGGTTTCAGTCTCGGGTTGGGTTTTGGGCTGAAAAACTCACATGAATCACGAACCGACCCGAAGAAAGATGGTTTGTGGAGAGGCAAGATACAACTCTTATAGAGTAAGTATAAACTATAAACTATTAAAGCTCTTTGTTGTGGGTTTTGAATTGTTATTCGAAAGTATATTTGTATTATGGTGATATGAAAGCAGAAAATATAAAATAATACTAAAATAAAATACTCTTAATATATCAAAGTGCTTAAATCATTAATTTTGTAATATATATTAACAAGAACCTATATTGTGCACAAAATTAAACAACATGACAAACAAAAACACCTTTTTTACTTATAAAAGGAAAACGAATGTCAGATACTTGTATACAATTTGGGCCTGCTGTATGTACATGGACTGAACAGGAAATCAAGTGGCCATTTGCCCATGACAGATAGCTGTTGCTGGGCTCAAACCTGCAGTACATATTTTTAAAAAGAAAGGATTTTGAAAAAGAAAGGAAACACAATTATAGTGGGCCGGTGGCCAGTGGCAACCTTGAAGACGTGACCTATGAATCTATGACTAATAAAGGATCGGATCTATCAATCAGGTTAAAAACCAATTATGAATTGAATCCCATTTAACCCTAATTACTATTATCGTCATTTGCATAAGTATATATAGATTTAGGGTCTGTTCAGTACGGGGTAATGGAATTGATGAGAGAATGAAATAGACGATATAATGAAATGAACAAATGAGATCATTACTTAATTTCATGGTCTTTTTGGGTTACTACTTGCCTTAAACTTTTTGTAACCACATCCTAAATATTTAATATAAATCCCCATTCCAGATTTATTTTCTTGCTTTTCACATTTCATTTGGATTTGTAATAGTTCTAAAATAATATTATAGCAAAGCCCCTTAATAACTCTTAACAACATAATTTGCTATTATTAGTTATAGTAATACTATTTTTTTTCTGTTTAAGTTAAATATGTTTAACTATTAAAAATTTTCTAATAACATTATTATATAACTCATTTAATAAAAACCAATTATAAAATTATATTTACAATATATTATATGATCATACTGGGCTTACTTATTAAGCTATATTGGGCTAAAGTATTGTAAGCTAGAAAACACTAATAGAGATGCACAAAATAACTTAATCGAAACCAGTTATTAACCGAAATTGTAATTGGTTAATAACCAATTAGTGATTTTTTTAACTATAGGTTTCTAACCGGTTAAGGATTTTTTTAGAAGAGACCTGTTTTAACTGATTTACCGTTAAACCGAAAAAAAAAAGGTTAGTTAGCAGGAAGAAAACCGGCCAAAGTGAATAACCCAAAAAAAAAAAAATGAAAAAACCCATTTAAATAAAAAATGAGATAAAAATTGACAATTGGTGATTTACTGGGTTCCTCCCTCCCTCCCGGCCAATTGAGGGAGGGATGAAACACTCAAACACCCTGTGTCCAAATATCCCCTTCATTTGAGTTTAGTATGGATGAGAAAAACACAGCTGGACTGGAGGAGAAATTGAGTTGATTGATCCCTCTAATCTGTTTCAATTATTCTTCACATTGCGTGCATGCGTTCGGACCACCACTTTTCCCCATAATAACGGTTCCCAAAAGTAATTTATACCTCCGTTTTCTTGTTTTTAATGCTAAATTTCTGCTTTTTGTAACTAGGGTTTTCTTGTTCGTGTTTTTTTTTTTTTTTTCCGGTTGATTTATGAACTGTTTTGTGTTCAGTCGGTAGGGTTTTTTTTAGCGCAGATGTGAAATTGGGGACGTATGTTGTCTTGTTGTACGTTTGTTAGTTTTGTTTTTGCTTGTTATGGAAGAGATTTTGGCTATTGACTTTACATGCATACCAGGTGTTTGTTTTAATGCCTCAATGAAAGATGTCTCTTTTTGTTTCAGTTTTTGAAACGACTTTGTTTTCGGTGTTTAAATATGTGGGGTTTTGGAGCATATCTCAGGTTGTTAATTTGTTCAGAACATCAGCTGATTGCTTTGGGTATTTTGTTCTATTCATATCTAAATCGTAGATCGAATTTGAACACACTTGGTAAAATGATTGAATAGACCAAAGTAACACCCTTGGTTTCACAATGTTTTGTTATCCGCTTTTAGAATAGGCTGGTTTGAGATTAAATTAAATTAAGATATTTTTTTTGAATGCGATATTATTACTTTTAGTGTTATTAACTTTCTAAAGCTGTTTTGTTTATTTTTCAGCTTACAGATTGGGAGGAATGACATTTGAGAAAATATTAAAGACTCGAATCAAGTCAAGCCACAGGTAGAGGTTGACTTGAAATTGGCAACCAAAGAGCATGAAGACTCAATTTCAGAAGAGGCTCAGATTGTAGCGGTTGGTTCTTCGTTTTCATATATTTGAACTTAAATAAATTTGATTATATAGCAGTTAAATTAAATGTGTCCTCAACAGATTATATAGGTTGACCCGCAAACATTTATAGTTCATTCCTTTTTCAACTAAATGCTGCATTAGTAATCTTAATATTCGAATAACTTAATTTAGGATGATGCATGCATTTAAATAGACATTTGGCTACTCTCAGTCCTTTCATCTTTTAAGTACGTTTAGATTAAATACACCACTAATCATTCATTTATAAGTAATTGGGTCGAATTTGCCACCTCTAGCTATAACTGAGTTTCAATTGCTGAGTTGTCACGTATGGTTTTATAGATGGCTATTGTATTGCATGCTGATTTTTGATGGTGAACTATGAAGCTTACTTTTCTTGTGGTAATGTTACACTATAAGAAGAATTCACACCTCGATCTGAAAATATTGAAACTAAGAGGTAAAATGACCAAAACTGAAATTAAGAGGTAAAATGACCAAAACTGACATTTAACATTTTGGGAATAACTAAGGTTTTGTGAAATGAGTGCACTTGATCATGTATTTGGTTTTAGTTTCATTCTGACTCAATCCAGTCGAAACCTTTTGAACCATTTGCATCGTGCAGGTTCCTTCTAGTGTATTATTATACAACGCCTTAATAATTTGTTTGTCCTAGGTTACATTTCTAATATTGCTATTTTTTACATGACCACTCACTCTCTGTTCGATTAGGTTAAACCAGGAGCTGTTTGTGTGTATAGGGATCCAGATGGGAAAAACGGTTAAGTCATCAGTCAACATCCAATCAAAAACAGGGTACTCTGTTTTGGTCATCGGAGCAGCCGGCTTCGTCAGAACCCACATCAGCGCCGCTTTGAAACGACTGCGTTTTAGGGTAAGATAATTTTAACAATTATTACAATCCTACCCTCAAAAGGGCTCGTCAACAATTGTTTGAAAAAAGTGGGATTTGTATTGTGGAAGGGGGCATAAATGATGCTGTTTTGCTGAACAAACTCTTTGAGGTACTACATGGTAATATTTCGGGTTTTCTTAATATTCTTGAAGTCTGTAAAAATGCAAACCCACAGCTTGCAATTGTTTGGGCCTCTTCTAGTTCTGTCAGAAAAAGACCGAACAGATCAACCCCACCCGCAAGCCTATACGCTGCATCGAAAAATGCGGGTGAAGAAATCTCGCATACATATAATCATATTTACGGGTTGTCGCTAACGGGTTTAAGGTTCTTTACGGTTTATGGACCGTGGGGTAGACCGGACATGGCATACTTTTCCTTCACTAAAGATATCTTGAAAGGAAAACCGATTCCCATTTGAGTCGAGTAATCATGGGATCGTTGCACGTGATTTTACGTATATTGATGATATTGTAAAGGGTTGTTTAGGTGCGTTAGACACTGCTGAAAAGAGTACAGGAAGTGGTGGGAAGAAAAAAGGGGCTGCACAGTTTAGAATTTTTAATCTATGGAATACTATGCCTGTGCCTGTTTCGGATCTTGCAAGTATTTTGGAGAAGTTGAAAGTGAAAGCGAAATGGTGATGTCCTGTTTACTCGTGCGAATATTAGTTTGGCGCAAAGGGAGTTTGGGTATAAACCAACGACGGATCTTCAAATGGGGTTGAAAAAGTTTGTTAGATGGTATGAGAAGTATTATGGTTCGAGGAATAAAAGTGATCATTGAGGCAAAAAGTGGTAAACTTGTTCTTGAATTCTTATTCGTTTTGATATACTCAGCATGATTCTTTTGTTATTTTTGCACTTTTTGAAAACTTATATTGTTTTCAATTGTTGGTATATGATGTTGCAGCAAGTTAGGAAGAAAGAGGGATCTCAAACGTCGTGGTCTTCATTTGAGAACTTTGTGTTCTTGTTAACTCGCGCGAATGTAATTTTTATGTAGCATTATTAGTGTAGGATTGTTGACTAACAAAGCAAGTTTATGTGGTTGGACTTCTATCGTTTTATGGTATTCAAATAAATAGAACACATTAGTTTAAATGTTTATGGTGTTTTCTTGTTTAATTTCTTGATTGGAGTTTGACTTTCTTTTTTTTTTTATATAAATTTCTTGATATGTGTTTGGTTTTTGTGAACTCTTGATGATAATTTTTTTCCATTCAGGTTTGACTTTTATGATTACTTTTGTTCTGTTACCTCATTACCTGAATCTAAACTTATTATTGTAAACTAAAGTTGCAATAGTATAGGGTATCAAACAATCATGTCAGTATAGTAGTTGTGATTCACTAGTTGTAACGTAAATCTATTACTAACCTAGGACATAATATTTTTGTAAACTTTACAAGTCATGTCTACCTTATATATTGATTCTCATTGCAACATGAATAGATACTTTTCGAGTTACTACCAAGAGAATTACATGTTTCGACATGTTTCTAGGATACAATGTTGTTGTAGGGAGATTGACTTTGTGGATCACAATCAAACTAAGACTTAGCGAATACCCTAGATTCATTACTGTTTTGTCGTCAATTGATTGAACAAAGCAATAAATGAGAGTAGAAGTGAAGAATTGTACTAAGAAAGAGGTATTAGTTAAAAAAAATGTTTTTCGTTTTCAGCTTCTAATTTCTATTTATTTTGAAATTTACTTGTCAATAAAAAATTACATCGAGATAGAAGGTAAACGGACAACAAGCTGCACTGCCACCCCTTTTTGAATAGCAAAACTAAGTCTTTTAAAAACTTCATCCATAGATCTCGGGGTCATAACATTACTGTGCATGACCTTTTGAACTCGGATAATTAAAATCGATTGTTTCAATACATAATGTAAAGCTAGTCACAAATCACAATTGAAATTCAAGACCATATCCTAGCCATGCAAGGTTCTGTGACTTGAAAATTTCCTCTGATGTTTGCACACATAAGTTCATGCACCGAATTCACTCTCAACTACTTGACATAATAAGCTAACGGGTCAAGTGATAATAAATTCAATGCGGACTCATGTTTTTGTTATCTTGTTGAGATGTACGAAATTGATAAGTGACAGTTATGTATAACATCCTCTCAACCGATTGTCTTCGTCAAATGATAGGCTAACACGTGGCATCTCTTCTTCATTAGCGAGACTTCATCGATCTTCACTAGGGGTAGCTTGTTTCAGTGGTAAGTTCCTTTAATCTTCATCAGATGGTAACTTGCCATTAGAGGCAAAATTCCATTAATTCTTCATCGGTTATAAGTTCCAATAAGAGGTATGTAACTTAGACCATGAACGACAAGTGCCATCAGACGCAACTTGTAACCGCTTCAAGGGTTGCTTGAAATTAACAGCCTAAAAAACAACAAATAAATATCTAGTTAAAAATCAAGCCCTTTTTTTTACAAACAGTCGAAATTAGTTAAAAATGCTAAAATTGGGGAAAACCTTGAGTTCAAAAGTGGAGCTCTAGATGTCGAAATTGGGTGCCGAGAGTCAGAAAACCCGCCTATAGCATCTGTCCATTCATGTGGCTCGTTGAGGCGTTTGTGTCCATTATTTATCCCCGTATAACTTCAAACGTAATGAAAGTTATGCCCTTTTTAGCTTGAACCATTTTCCAGTCCACTTCCGTGTGTCTAGTCGCACCAAATACGAGTGTGCTAGATCATGGATCAACTCTGTATCACCATCAACGTGAAGATTAAGCATTTGCACTTTTGTTTTCATTCACCTTGAAAATGAAACAACTTAACTAAATAGAAGAAAAGATCATCTACACATACGCAGATTCTTGAGCCAAATAAATTCTGTCCCACTTGTGTTTCTGCATCAAAGCAGTAAATCATGTCAAAATCGTAAACAAACAATATACATTTTATGATAATCTAGATACTTTTGCTTTGGTCATACAACATAACTTGAAGGTTGACTGTTAAACCAGACCACATAAAATTTTACATATCAAGGGTTTAGTTACATGATCTGAATGAAAAAGAAATGAAAAAGAAAGGAGCTTTCTGGATGAATGCAACAATGTGATGAAACCTTCTTTCTGGTTCCAACTTATCAAACTTGACCCTTACTATTCCATATGGCTGATATGGTACGGTATCCCCTTTCTTCAGTCTAGTAAACAAGAGCATATGAAAAGTTTCCACATTTGTAGTACTTCACTTTTTTTTAATCAACTTTAGAGGATGTAAAGTTACCCAAAGTGTATTTTTAAAAAAAATAACACCCATGAAATTGATTTAGTAAAAAAATTAGGCTATCATTGAAATAGTACTTCTTTTGTTGAGACGCTAATTATTAATAATTATTAATTTATACCACTGGAACTGGATGACGGTCTTGATAGTTCCGTTGAAATCTGCATGAAGATACTGCATCTTTTCTAGGCTTTCTTCACTCACACCGTTTGCAAATTCTACCACATTTGTGACATTGTTTCTCATTTTTGTTGTTTCTTTGCTTTCTGTTGCAGACTTATTCTGAAGCATGTAACTGAACCAAGTTAACACAGTAGATGTAGTGCCCTTTCCAGCAATTATGATGTATCTTGGATCTGTTTTGTTGATTTGAAGAAACCTTGATAGATTTTCTTCTTTCTATAACTGCAATTTTAAATATTCAAGGGTCAAACAACACTCTTTGATGTTAGTGTCCAAACCCATTGCTTTTAAAATTAAATATAACAAGGATGTTAAAAAACAACTTTTTTCCATAAAAGATGATGTGGAACCTGTTGCATTTATATCCCAGTTATAAAACTCTTGTCAGAACAATGAAGAAGAGTAGTAATCAATTTTGAAATAAATATAATTTGTATGACATCAAGAGTCAAACTGTACTTCATATTTTGTGGATGCGATAACTTTAACTCATTTATATATAATACAAGGGTTCATGTGGTTATCTCAAATGGATCAAATAGTATTTTGAAAAAGTATACTTAAAATGTGTTATTTGTATACTTATAAAGTATACACATGCTGTCAAAATCAATTCCAAAAGCATCTTTGAATAGTGAATCCAACCTGCTATCATTAATTAATCCTGTGTTATATCATAAATGAATACGAATAATCAAAACCAGGTTGTTATGTTGTAGACTGAAAGGAACTTACGCTTATGCCATTGACAGTTTGATTATTATTTGATTATAAGAAGAATTCACACCTCAATCTGAAAATATTGAAACCATACACCTCTTTTTGGATGCGACATGCTTATGTTAGAAGTTGTAAAATTTAGATACTTAAATGTTAGGCAAGCGCTGTTTATTTATGAAACTAATAGGTAAAATGACCAAAACTGACATTTAACATTTTGGGAATAACTAAGGCTTTGTGAAATGAGTGTACTTGATCATATATTTGATTTTAGTTTCATTCTGACTCAATCCAGTCGAAACCTTTTGAACCATTTGCATCGTGCGGGTTCCTTCTAGTGTATTATTATACAACGCCTTAATAATTTGTTTGTCCTATGTTACATTTCTAATATCATTATTTTTTAGATGACCACTCACTCTCTGTTCGATCCAGATGGGAAAAATGGTTAAGTCATCAGTCAACATCAGATCAAAAACAGGGTACTCTGTTTTGGTCATCGGTGCAGCAGGCTTCGTCAGGACCCACATCAGCGCCGCCTTGAAACGACTGCGTTTTAGGGTTAGATAATTTTAACCATTATTACAATTCTACCCTCAAAAGGGCTCGCCAACAATTGTTTGAAAAAAGTGGGATTATTATTGTGGAAGGGGGCATAAATGATGCTGTTTTGCTGAACAAACTCTTTGAGGTACTACATGGTAATATTGCTGGTTTTGTTAATATTCTTGAAGTTTGTAAAAATGCAAACCCACAGCCTGCAATTGTTTGGGCTTCTTCTAGTTCTGTCAGAAAAAGACCGAACAGATCAACCCCACCCGCAAGCCTATACGCTGCAACGAAAAAAGCGGGTGAAGAAATCTCGCATACGTATAATCATATTTACGGGTTGTCGCTAACGGGTTTAAGGTTCTTTACGGTTTATGGTAGACCGGACATGGCTTACTTTTTCTTCACTAAAGATATCTTGAAAGGAAAACCGATTCCCATTTTTGAGTCGAGTAATCATGGGATCGTTGCGCGTGATGTTACGTATATTGATGATATTGTAAGGGTTGTTTAGGTGCGTTAGACACTGCTGAAAAGAGTACAGGAAGTGGTGGGAAGAAAAAAGGGGCTACACAGTTTAGAATTTTTAATTTAAGGAATACTATGCCTGTGCCTATTTCGGATCTTGCAAGTATTTTGGAGAAGTTGTTGAAAGCGAAATGGTGATGTCCCGTTTACTCGTGCGAATATTAGTTTGGCGGAAAGGGAGTTTGGGTATAAACCAACGACGGATCTTCAAATGGGGTTGAATAAGTTTGTTAGATGGTATGAGAAGTATTATGGTTCGGGGAATAAAGGTGATCATTGAGGCAAAAAGTGGTAAACTTGTTCTTGAGTTCTTATTCGTTTTGATATACTCAACATGATTCTTTTGTTAATTTTGCACTTTTTGAAAACAACTTATATTGTTTTCAACTGTTGGTATATGATGTTGCATCAAGTTAGGAGGAAATAGGGATCTCAAACTAGTGCAAATGTAATTTTTATGTAGCATTATTATTGTAGGATTGTTGACTAACAAAGCAAGTTTATGTGGTTGGACTTGTATGGTTTCTAAGAAGAGGTATTAATTAAAAAATGTTTTTCGTTTTCAGCTTCTAATTTCTATTTATTTTGAAAATTTACTTAATAAAAAATTATATCAAGATAGAAGGTAAACGGGCAACAAGCTGCACGAGTACCCCTTTTTGAATAGAAAAACCAAGTCTTTTAAAAACTACATCCATAGATAGATCTCGGGGTCATAACATTACTAAATCGAATGTTTCAATACATAATGTAAAGCTAGTCACAAATAACAATTGAAATTCAAGACGATATCCTAGCTATGCAAGATTCTACGACTTGCAAATTTCCTCTGAAGTTTGCACACATAAGTTCATGCACCGAATTCACTCTCAACTACTTGACACAATAAGCTATGGGGTCGAGTGATAATAAATTCAATGCGGACTCATGTTTTTGTTATCTTGTTGAGATGTACGAAATTGACAAGTGACAGTTACGTATAACATCCTCTCAACCGATTGTCTTCGTCAAATGATAGGCTAACACGTAATATCTCTTCTTCATTAGCGAGACTTCATCGATCTTCACTAGGGGTAACTTGTTTCAGTGGTAAGTTTCTTTAATCTTCATCAGATGGTAACTTGACATTAGAGGCAAAATTCCATTAATTCTTCATCGGTTATAAGTTCCAATAAGAGGTATGTAACTTGGACCATGAACGACAAGTGCCACCAGTCGCAACTTGTAACCGCTCCAAGGGTTCCTTGAAATTAACAGCCTAATAAACAACGAATAAATATCTAGTTAAAAAATCAATCCCTTTTTTACAAACAGTCGAAATTAGTTAAAACTGCTAAAATTGGGGAAAACCTTGAGTTCAAAATTGGAGCTCTAGATGTCGATATTCGGTGCCGAGAGTCAGAAAACCCGCCTATAGCATTTGTCCAAGCGTGCGGCTCGTTGAGACGTTTATGTCCATTACTTATCCCCCGTATAACTTCAGACCTAATGAAAGTTATGCCCTTTTTAGCTTGAACCATTTTCCAGTCCACTTCCATGTGTCTAGTCGCACCAAATACAAGTATGCTAGATCATGGATCAACTCTGTATCACCATCAATGTAAAGATTAAGCATCATTCTGTACTTTGCACTTTTGTTTTCAATCAGCTTGAAAATGAAAGAACTTAACTAAATAGAAGCAAAGATCTTCATCTGCACATACGCAGATTCTTGAGCCAAACAAATTCTTTGTCCTGCTTGTGTTTCTGCATCAAAACAGTAAATCATGTCAAAATCGTAAACAAACAATATACATTTTATGATAATCTAGATACTTTTGCTTTGGTCATATGACATGACTTGAAGGTTGACTGGTAAACCGGACCACATAAAATTTTACATATCATGGGTTTAGTTACATGATCTGAATGAAAAAGAAATGATCGATATGGGTTGTATTTTTACTAACCTGCAAAGCTGGAAACAAAGGATCTTTCTGGATGAATGCAACAATGTGATGAAACCATCTTCTGGTTCAAACTCATCAAACTTAACCCTTGTGTATGGCTGATATGTGAAGATTGTTTCGGTAATCAAGAATCATCCGAGTCACGTATTTGGGCCTCGGGCCTGTTTTATGTTTATATGTCTTATTTGTTTATGTTTATGTTAGTAATGGGTCAAAACAATAGTCTATGTTATGTATATATTTGGGCCGTAGGCCACCTGAATGGGTCGAACGAGTCAGTTATGTTGAGTCCGATAACACAAGGAGTTTGGGCCGGATATCATGAAGCGTCATGTCCCTTATCAGCAATAACCGCTGGGCGGTTATCATGGAACGTCACAACTGTTTGTGAAACGGTGTGACTGGAATTGACGTACCTTTTCATCCCTATATAACCGGTTGCCAAACTTCCAAGTTATACGGTTGTTCAGTTAGTCAAGTTTGTAATCAGAACGTGTTTACAAGCAGTTATCATATTCAAAGTTTAGTGTTTGTTCAAGTTTCATTCGGTTAGTTTTATATTCTGAAAATCGTTTCGTTTCAATTCATAACCATCATGAACTCGTGTGAATGTTGTGGATTGTTCGTTAGTGATTGTGTTTGTGGTCACAAGTCCATCCGTTCCGATTGGTCCTGGGTTTCCGATGACGATGATACCAACATTGGTATCAGAGCCAAAGGTTTAACAGGAACCGGAAGGAATTGTGATCAAGGAGAGAACCGAATCGATGGAAACAAGGGGAAATCGGTTATGACCGATTTCGGTGATGATGTGTTTGTTCGTAGTGGAGAGTGCGGCCGGGCGGCGGAAGCGGATGAGTACGCGCAGGGGAAGCCAACCATACGGACCGGGGTATCACCAATGAAAAAGTTTCCAAAGAAGGTATTCAGAGGGGGTTTCACGAAGAAGAACGGGAAGAAACCCAACGCATCAGTGGGTAGGCCAAGAAAACCGGGGGTTCGGTGTTTCAAGTGCAAGAAGTTTGGCCACATCGCGTCAATTTGCCCTAGTAAGTATATTATACTATCACCTTTACCAGTCGAGAATGATTATATTGTAAAGGATACTTGCGGGGGTAAATGGGATTCAATCTGGGTTGTGGATCCCACGTTTAAGACGCACATGACGGGAAATCGTAGTTTGTTCAAGTGTTTTAAAAGACACTTCGGGGTTGTAACGAATGAAAGCAAGAAGAATGTTTCGTTTGTTCATGGAATTGGTGAAGTAAGGGTGCCGGTGGACGGTAAGGATAAGACAATTCCGTGTGTTAGTTACGCACCAAAACTTGACAGGAATGTTCTAAGTTTGGAACAACTCCTGTTTCAAGGAATCGAGACGGTTACTATGGGTGAAAAGTGCGTATTGAAGAAGATGTTCGGTTGTCGATCAAAGGGTTTCGACATATACGAAGACAAGTCGGAAACCGACTTGGAACAAGATTATCTTGACGCCTTTTATGATAATCTTGGGGTCGACAATGGGTACAAGGAAGAAAAGGAAAAGTTTCAAGAATGTTTAGGCGATTACTATGAGCGGGAATTTGAAAAGTCAAAAAATAAAAAGAAAGTGTATGACGAACGCCCAAGTGCAAGGAAAGTCGTGTACTCGAAAAAGGCAAAGAAAGCTTTAATGATTTATCTCGAAGGCGAGAAGGATAATCCACGACAATCAAGGCAAATGCTTCGGGAATGGGCAATAACTCTCTCTCAACTCGAGGAGGATGTTGTTGAAAGGGGGTTAATCATGGAAAGCTGCATTGAACCAGGGGATCTAATCACACTACACGAAGAAATCAAGAAGCACCCAAGATTCTTCGACACACCGTTTGAAGAAATCTTAGTTTGGTTCATCACGAACTTTCTTGGAATTGTTTGTGAGAAGGCAATGCCACCGGAGTTAATTGATGGTCGTGATGTTAGCCTCATACTACTACACCGCATCGTGAAGCACAACGGTGGGTTTGATGAGATAATGGCAAAAGACAAATGGGGTGAGATATCGGTGAAGTATGGTTACGACAAGGACGACGCCTATGAAATGAAGGTTGCATACGTTTACTATCTAGAGTTGGCCGAATGGTACTTTGATTACATCAAGAAGGAGCGTGCAAGAGAGAAAGTTGGAATGGCCGAGAGCTCGAGCAATTGCGGATGGATCGAAGATTCAAGTGATGATGACGTGGTGGTGAAGATCGAAGTCACCAACAACCGCAAGGAGTAAACGGATCGAAGAGCTCGGATATTTCTTGCTTAAGGGGGAGAATGAAGATTGTTTCGGTAATCAAGAATCATCCGAGTCACGTATTTGGGCCTCGGGCCTGTTTTATGTTTATATGTCTTATTTGTTTATGTTTATGTTAGTAATGGGTCAAAACAATAGTCTATGTTATGTATATATTTGGGCCGTAGGCCACCTGAATGGGTCGAACGAGTCAGTTATGTTGAGTCCGATAACACAAGGAGTTTGGGCCGGATATCATGAAGCGTCATGTCCCTTATCAGCAATAACCGCTGGGCGGTTATCATGGAACGTCACAACTGTTTGTGAAACGGTGTGACTGGAATTGACGTACCTTTTCATCCCTATATAACCGGTTGCCAAACTTCCAAGTTATACGGTTGTTCAGTTAGTCAAGTTTGTAATCAGAACGTGTTTACAAGCAGTTATCATATTCAAAGTTTAGTGTTTGTTCAAGTTTCATTCGGTTAGTTTTATATTCTGAAAATCGTTTCGTTTCAATTCATAACCATCATGAACTCGTGTGAATGTTGTGGATTGTTCGTTAGTGATTGTGTTTGTGGTCACAAGTCCATCCGTTCCGATTGGTCCTGGGTTTCCGATGACGATGATACCAACAATATGGTACGGTATCTCCTTTCTTCACCTCACAACCAACAGATACATCATCACACCGGAAAGCATACATAAATAGGGCATCTGATGGTATTGTTCCACCTAAACATTTCATCTTAGTAAACAAGAGCATATGAAAATTGCAACATTTTAATTACCTCACTTTTATCTTTATAGGATATAAAGAGATCCAAAGTGTATTTTTTAAAAGTAAGATCCTTGAAATTATTTTAATAAAAAATATTAGACTATCATTGAAATATTACTTCTTTTGTTGAGACCCTAATTATTAAAAATAATCAATTTATAATTTTTAGACAAAAAGAGCTTTGGGTCGGCCTAACCTGTACGATGTGAACCTCTGACTCTCCTGTAAGTCAAAGTATTAGAAATTGCTAAATGTCTGAGATAGCATACCACTGGAACTGCATGATAGTCTTGATAGTTCCATTGAAATCTGCATGAAGATTTTGCATCATTTCTAGGCTTTCTTCACTCATACCGTTTGCAAATTCTACAACATTTGTAGCATTGTTTCTCATTTTTGTTGTTTCTTTGATTTCTGTTGCAACCTTATCTTGAATCTCAGGATGTTTGAAGCATGTAAGTGAACCAAGTTAACGAAGTAGACGTAGTGCCCTTTCCAGCAATTATGATGTATCTTGGATCTGTTTTGTTGATTTGAAGAAACCTTGATAGATTTTCTTCTTTCTATAACTGCAATTTTAAATATTCAAGGGTCAAACAACACTCTTTGACGTTAGTGTCCAAACCCATTGCTTTTAAAATTAAATATAACAAGGATGTTAAAAAACAACTTTTTTCCATTAAAGATGATGTGGAACCAGTTGCATTTCTATCCCATTTATAAAACTATTCTCAAAACAATGAAGAAGAGTAGTAATCAATTTTGTAATAAATATAATATCTGTTTGACATCAAGAGTCAAACTGAACTGTAGTTCATATTTTGTGGACGTGACAATTTCAACTCATTTATATATATAATACTTAATACAAGGGTTCATGTGGTTATCTCAAATGGATCGAATAGTATCATTGAAAAAGTAAACTCAAAATGTGTTATTTATACTTATATATATGTGTGTGTGTGTGTATAATGTGTGTGTGTGTAACATAATTCATTGATATTTTGATTTACCTTTTTCAGTTGAACCGCACATGCTGTGAAAATCAACTTCAAAAGCATCTTTGAATAATGAATCCGACGTGCTATCATGAACAAATCCTGAGTTATATCATGAATGAATACGAATAATCAAAAGCAGGTTGTTATATGATAATGGGGTGGTCAAATGTTGTAGACTGAAAGGAACTTACACTTATGTCATTGACACTTTGCCCGAGCTTTACACCATGTTCCTGAAACTTACACTGCCAAAGTCTCTCATTCAAGGTTGAGACTTTCTTTGCAAAATGCTTGATTTATGTGCTTTACAATGTCATGGTTAGAGGAACCTGCAAAATATAGTTGTATCATATATGATATTTGATTCGATTGTCCAACTAAATTGAAACTTCTGATCTAAGATAATGAGAAAATGCTTGATTTACGTGTTTTACAAGTGAAGAAAATATCAATATTCAGATCTGTGTGTGCAAGAATTTTAAGAATAAAACGAATCTTATTCAGTTGTGTCAAAATGGAGTTCCATCCACTTAACCCTTTGAGAGATATTAAATATGTTAAGATATTATTAGTACGCATTGTGAAATCATTTCCACGCAATATAGTAGTTTAAACTCATGAACAGTGATTACTAATTTCAACGTATAAATTATTGTTGTCATTAAAATTTAATTTTAGGTATTCAGCAACAAATTCCTAGTCCAGAAAAAAAAAAATAACATGCACAAGACTGAGAATACCAGTTTATCTTATGGAAATTAGAGGGTATTTACCTCAAGTCTATTTTGATTTTGGGGATATGAGAGATTCGGGGCCAGTAGTGGGAGCCTCTTCCTTCACACCTTTCTTTCAGGGTGTGTTCCCGAGTTAAAAATCCCTCCCCATCCCTCCCCTCCCCTCCATGTCTTTCCAAATTGGAAAGACTATTATCAGGCAAAAAAAACCCCATTTTCCCTCCCCTCCCCTCCCCCTGTTAAGTAGATCTCTGGAACACAGCATCAATTTTGGGCAATCATCATATATGCTCCAACTCAAAAGTGAAGATAACAGCGTCTCTGGTAGATCGTTCGCCTTCGGGCAACTGTAAATGGTGAGATGTTGAAGGGATGTGAGGTGTCGGAGTCAGACTCCAGGAGTCCCATTGAAAGTGACTCCAGGAGTCCCATTGAAAGTGATTTCAGGTTCGAAGATGGGTTAATTAGAGGTTTGACGATGCTAATTGTTACCTGAGGGTGTGAGCAGCGGTTCGAAGACGGGTCGCCGGAAAGTTACAGCTGTCGACGAAGTCACCGGCTGTGATAGCTTTATAAATCCGATATGATGTGTGAAGATGGGGGTACGATGTCGTTTTACATCCGGTGATTTGGTATTTACGACAGGAAATCTGTTTTCAGTGACTACAGAGAAAAAAGAAGAAGGTAAGGGTTATTTATTTAAAACAACATCTAGCAATAATTAACTTATATTTAATTAACATGTACCTTTCTTTCAATTAGTCTTCAATTTCGATTTTGGGGATATGAGAGATTCGGGGCCAGTAGTGGGAGCCTCTTCCTTCACACCTTTCTTTCAATTTTGGGCATTCTTCTATTCTCAAACTCAAAAGTGAAGGTAACAGCGTCTCTGGTAGATCGTTCACCTTTGGGCAGCTGAAAATGGCCAGATGTTGAAGGGATGTGAGGTGTTGGAGTCCTATTGATAGTGATTCCAGTTTATCAAATCCAGTTATGTCCAGAGATGTAAGAGAAGAAGGGGAAAGGTTGGACAATTGACTAAAATCACTCACATGGGGTTCACCATATAACGTTAGGTCAACAAGAGAAGTTGGAAAATTCAGATCCCCCCACTCTGATATGGGCTTCTTCAACCCTTCTAGTTCAAGGGAACACAATTTGGGAGGCCAACACCCACCATGAATGGAAACATCAATGCCTGGACACCTTCTGATTTTCAGATCTTTTAACAAGGCGAGATTCTTTAGCTCAGGTAATGACACCAGACGTTTACAATCACTAATTGACAAAAAGGTGAGATTTGATAGTTCAGGTAATGACTCCAGACTTTCACATGTCCAAATTGACAAACTGGTGAGGTTTGATAGCTCGGGTAATGACTCAAGATTTTCACATTTACCAATTCCCAAACGGGTGAGGTTTGATAGCTGAAGCTCTGGAAGTGACACCATATGTGGGCATCGTATTATATCCACGCTGGTGAGGTGAGTGGAGTTACTCAATTCACTGATTGATCTTAGATTTTCCCATTTATAAATACGTAGGGTTTCAAGCATTGGCATGCTTGTGTTGTTGATTTTTCCCTCAAGTTTATCACAATTTCTTATACGAAGTGATTTGAGCTTATTCCCTCCTTCTTTTGGGAGGTAGACATCTGTAATAACTGAACAAGCTTCAATATCCAAACTCTCAATGCTATTTGGACAGCATAAACGCTTTATGCTACTACAATACTTTACATACAACCTTCTAAGAGATAACAGGCCGGTGCTGCTCCCAAAATTGTCATCCTCCTCTTTCTCTTCTAAACTTACCAAACCTGAACAAAACTCTAATCTCAGTTCCTTTAATCTCACAAGAAGCTTACTTGCCTCTGTTTCTGATTCCCACAAGTATTTTATTTCATTACATCCCCCGATACTTAATTCTTCAACTTCCTTAAGATACCTTATAACTCCTCTCCACACCTCATTTGTAAGCCCTGATACATCACTTATTCTCAACTCAGTGACTGAAGAAGCTACCTGAACCAGACTTCTCAACACATCATCACCACATCTGCCAATTCTAAGAACCTTGAGTGAAGGCAGTGCTTGAAGTGAGACATTAATCAATTGTGGACAATTACTTACATAAAGCTCTTTAAGGCACGTAAACACTGCTGCTGAACCCTCATTTATAGTTGACCACCCCTCCCAAACAGACATATCTTGAAATATTAGAACTTCAAGTGAGCGGAAGGCATTAACATCATTTCCGGTTAACTCCAAACCTATGATTTTAACCTCATCCATGCCTTGAATCTGCAACCACTTAAGTGAAGGGAGCAACCCAAATGGGGGTAGAGATGTGCATTTTTTACAACCACGTATTGACACTTTAACCAACTCATGAAAAGAGCGATCACCAACCCAATTTGAAATTTGTGTTCCCCCGTATGACACGACTGAAAGTGTTTTCAACGCATCACTATCAGGTTTCAGCTCATTGAGAACTTCCTCTTCAAGTGTATCCATTCGTGAGCCATCAAACACATCAACCCATTGCAGCTCTAATCCAGTAATCTTTTTTTGAGATAAGTTCGCCTCCCGTGCATGCTTTGCGCTTTGCACTTTGTGCAATCCCTCAATGGAAACTTTCCCATGGAGATTTGTTAATCCCTTGAGCTCATTTATTGCAAAGCCATCATCTCCTTCAATGATGATATTGGTGAGAGTCTGTAGGCTTTCCAACTCACCAATCCCTAATGGCAGCTTCTCCAAAAGCGGAGTATCCCTTATATCAAAATGTCGCAACTTTTTAAGCTTCGAGAAGCTTTCAGGCAACTTAGTCAAACTTTTGCAACCGAAAACAATCAATGTCTGCAAATTATAGAGATTGCCAATGTTCTCCGGTAACACTTTGATTCTAGTTCTAGAAAAATTAAGATACCGCAAGTGCTTCAAACTACCGATGAACTCTGGTACCTCAGTTATTTGAAAACGACTCAAAGAAAGAACCCTTAATAATGTTAAGCTAGGAAGTAAGTCAACCAGAATCTTATTAGATAAGAAAAAGTAGTTCCAACTTGGATCCACACTGAGAGATACTGCTAAAAATGTTCTCAAGCTTTTGGCTCCTTTGATTGCCTCAAACTTTTGGTAACCTACATACTTCTCGCGAGTAAATGACATATGGCGATACTTTGCCAAAGTTTCTGTCTTTGTCTTCATATGATTGTCAAACCTTAGAAAAAATTCTCCGGCAACAAAAGTGGCCAAGTCATTCATCAGATCATGCATGATAAACAATGATTCATCATTAGGTGCATGTTGGAAAAATGACCTTGAGAATAAAATTTCAAAATATTCACGGCCCAAGCGTTCTGGTGACTTAGATGGGTTCAAAAACCCTTCTGCCATCCACAATGATACCAACTCCTCCTTGTCAAACAAAAAGTCTTTGGGGAACAAGGAACAGTATGCAAACAACTGCTTCAAATCTGCAGAAAGTTCATGGTAGCTTATCCTAAGTGCCGGAACAATCTTATCACTATTTTCCACATCTTTAGCATTTTCAGTGGCATTACCAGTTTCTACATCCCATATCTCGCTATTCAACACGTCATCCCAGTCTTCTCTATCTGTTTTTGTCCTTAAAAGCCTTCCAATTGCCTTTAAAGCCAAAGGCAGACAACCACACTTTTTCACAATACCTTCACCTTGCGGTTTAAGTGTCGTGTGTGAGTCGAAGTTATCTACCCCCAATGCATGTACTGCGAATAAACGCAATGCATCTTCATTCGACAAACTCTTGAGACGGTCTACATTATGAAAACCTATCTGTTTGAGCAATTGCTCCTTACGAGTTGTCATGATTATCCTACTTCCAGGAGCACATGATAGAAATGGGCGCACTAGGTTTTCCCAATCACCATAGTTTTCACTCCATACATCATCAACTACTAGTAGAAATCGTTTGTCCTTAAATTGCTCAGTGAGGGCCTTTTGAAGCTGATTTAGATCTTTAAATTTATTGTTTTCTTTAGTCACATCTTGAAGGATAGCATCAGTTATCTTGAAGATATCAAAATCATCTGAAACACAAACCCATGCCTTGGGTTCAAAGTGATCCTGCACCTTTGTATCATTATACAAAAGTCTAGCGAGAGTGGTTTTTCCAACCCCACCCATACCAACTATAGGTAAGACGCTAAAGTTATCCTGAGATGACCCATCATCATCCCCCAGCAACTTTTTAAGCAATTGCTCTTTCTCAACTTCTCTTCCGACAACATCGCGTTCTGGCAAAGAGGTTTCGCTTCTTCTACTAGTATTTCTTGGCTTCTCATCAATCTTAAGCAAACCTAGATCCGTTTTTCGTTTTTCTAGATTTTCTAACTCTCTGTTAATACGATCTAACTTGGGAGACAGCCTATGAGTTAGTGAGAAATTTGTGCAGCATGATGGGATGAGCTTTCTTACCTTGCTGGTGGATGCTGCAGGTTCCTGCAGGGTGAGCTCACGATGCATTTCTTCGGTAGCCAAATCGTCGAGTACGTCATCGATATCGTAAGCCAAATGTTGGAGAGCATTCAGCCATGATTTGACAGATTTATGAGTCACCTCCTTCTGGGAAGCATCGGTAAGCAGATCTTGGATTCTGGACAGTGTGGTCTTCAACTCCTTGAGCTCGTTGTGAATACCCTGAGCACGAGCAATTCGCTTGAAGGCTTCATCGGTCATCTTCTTAACAAGAACTTTGAGGAGTTCATTTGCAAGAGTTTCAGCCATGGTTAACAGTGAAATGGGAATGAGGGTAGTTGGTCTGAAGATGAAGAGAGGAGTGTAGATAAGATAAGATATGAGTGGAGTGCGTAGAATGAATGAACGAAGGTAGTCATGGTTTTATAGTCAGTAAAATTAATATGGGTGACAAGAGGAGTTGGGATAAGATATGAGTGGACTGAAAGAAGGATTCTGTTCATGGTCTTATTTACAATGGTCTTGGTCAATATTGTTCTCTAGCATATTCCATTTATATATTTTTGTAACATTTTATGAATTAATGGCCAGCTTGCCAACACTCATTTACATTTATTAGTAAAAACTAAAAAGGGTATATTTGTATAACGGAATCGGCATGTTTCTGGCTTAATAAACAACTCGTGCTTGTGTTTGATGTTATGATAACACCGGTTATGTTCGGTTGATCTATTTAACCCACAATAAACAATAAGATACAACTTTATATCTATAAGATACAACTTTATATCTTATTGATATACTTATCTTTTCCAACTAATAATAAGGTTAAATTTTATTGCAATAATAAGATACAACTTTATATCTTGTTAGGGACTATTTGCAACCTTTAAAAATATTTAGATGCAATGGCATAAACCGGTGAACTTTTGGTCAAGCAAGTGTAAATTTATCAGAATAAAATAAAATATATATTTTCAGTATACACAACTTGTCCAAATTGGTTTAATCTAAAATTTCATGTTCTTACTTTGATAGTTTATTTAAAACATCATATATAAAAAAATATATTAAATGAATAAGATTAGACCAACAACCCACTACACCACCCAACATGTAATAAAGCTTAAAGACTAAAGACCCACCATGCACCCTAAAGACTAAAGACCAGCGACCACCCCTCACCGTCTCCGATAAATCCCTCCCCGCGGGCGTCAGCGATATCCGGTCGCTACCTCACTGTCTCTCGCTCCGTTACCGCCCACGTTAAACACCACCCACCACCATCTATTTCCACCATTGGAACAAAACCACCCTTTAAGAGATCAAGCCCATAACCACCATGTCACGTCCCGTAGGACCAGCTATAATGGCTAAGGGGTGTATTCTCCCAGTTATCTGGTAGCTGCACAGGGGAAAACGGGTCAACAAATGGCGATGACCTACAAAATCAATAGATAGAATTCTAATCACCCTGCGTGATTGTGAAACCTGCTTATGAGTTTTTATTGGTTCGCCGGAAATAAGGGCGTTGGAAAAAGCAAATGAGCCCCGAGATAAAGACGTCCCTTGGCTGCTGGTCCTCCTCGCCCACCCAAGGCCGGCTCAGCTCTTAACAGTAATTTAAATATTTAAGTTATATAAAATATTTAAAGAAAAAAGGATAAAAAAGTGTTTGTGAATCAACACAGGATATCAAAAGATTGCCTGTTTAACCACCAAACCCAAATATTTTGTTACATCTGTTATCATTGTATAAAAACTACTATAAAAAAAATATAAAAAAGGAAAAGTTACCAACGAAGCACAAACAAAAATAGTCAAGAAACAAGACATTCAAGAACTTCCTATACAAATATCCATTTTATATCTCAATAGCCAAGGTAAACTCGGTCAACACATAGACCGTTTCTTCATTAACCCGTTGGATGGTTAAAGACCCATTTACCTACCAACCCATGACCCGTTTTCTATTCCATGACCCATTTAAACAAAACCGGTAACCGGCTTGACCCGTACATGACCAGTAACATCAAAATCAAACCCAACACCCACTGATGTTACGGGTTGTGTACGGGTCAAGTCGGTTACTAAATCTAAGTCCTCCACTTATGGGTGGTCAAATGTTGTTGACTTAAAAAAACTTACACTTAAGACTTTGATTGTTATTAAAATGCTGATTCAATGAACATATGTGACCGTTTACTCCATTTTGCTGTATATTACACTGCTAAATTAAATCTTTTTAAATACTGCTGTTGAAGATCCTTTAGCATGCCACTAGTGCTTTAAAGAAGATCACAATTTACAATAATAAAATTTATATACCACTAATCTAATTTTTTTAGATGAAGCAAATAAGATGTCTGCAGTAAAACTAGAGTATGAGTCTACGTTCCACCAAATTAAGACTTTTCCTTTCTAGAAAATATTTTAAAGAAATGGAAGATAACCCAAATGACCAGTTTACGTAGAAATTGCCCTCTCTAATTGTACAGGGAAAGAAGTAAAAACACGCACATGAAAGTATAAAACCAAACCTTCAGAAGCCTCTTTATGAGCAACGTTGGCATTCATTAGCCCTGCTGCAGCTTCTATTCCAGCAGCACCTGTGCGTTTGTTTACTTTGAACAACTTTGGCTTCATCCACCTTTAAAGCGTTTCGATCGTCCTCATCAGTGGTGGCAAAGTGGGCAAGTTGGATGGGTTTGGGTAATGGGTCAAGATGGGTTTGGGTTAGGATGGGTATAGGTCAGGATGGATATTTAAAGAAAAGGGTTGGATGGGTAATGGGTCAAGATGGGTTTGGGTTAAGATGGGTTTGGGTTAGGATGAGTTTGGGTTAAGATGGGTTCTAAAAAATCAAAAAAATTCTAAAAGATCAAGAAAAATAAAAAAATTCTAAAAAATCCAAAAAATTCTAAAAAATAAAAAAATAAAAAAAAAATCTAGAAAATCTAAAAAATCTAAATAATTCTAAAAAATCATAAAAATTCTAGAAAATCCAAAAAAAAAAAAAACTAAAAAATCTAAAAAATTTAAAAAATCATCATCATGGTAGCTTAGCCTAAGGGCTGGAACAATTTCATTTGCATTTTCTAGATCCCATACCTCACTATTCAACAGGTCATCCCAATCTTCTCCATCTGTTTTCGTTCTCAATAGCCTTCCGATTGCCTTTATAATCAAAGGCAAACCACCACATTTTTCACAATACCATCACCTTGTGCTTTTCGTGTTGCATGTGTGAGTTAAAGTTACCATCACCTTGTGGGTTTAGTGCTCATTGAAGCTCCTGCAAAATGTGCAATTTTGCCACCAGCATCTTATGATATTTGCTTCTTACCAGATTTTGCCCTGACTCCTACCCCCAAATCGGATTTATTAGGTTGAAAACAAAGACATGCACATACATATATATAGGGGGTGTTTGGGGTTCTTTCTATTTCAACTTATTGACTTATTTGAGGCAAAAAGGACTTTTCAAAGTGTTTGGAATTCCTTTGTGTGTGAGTGAATAAGTCAATAAGTCAGGAAATCTTGACTTATTACTTCTCAAATAAGTTGAAAAGTCATTTTCGAAAGGAAAGCCAAACATGCACATAAGTTGAACCAATAAACCGGTAAGTACATACATGAACACATACAGATATGTGAAAAGAAGACCATGAAGCCGCAATTTGAATTACGAACTCATGTAAAAAAAGAAACAGGCATTCTGCTCATAAGTTGGTTGGAATCCAAAGAAACCAGTAACAACAGTTGATGAACAAAACACAGAATGACAATTAAGTAAGTTAGGTTAAGCAAATTTACATTGAATCCATGAAAATCATGAACACGAAACCTTAAAATTGTCGGTTCCCGCGTAACCAATGTCTTAACTTCCAACAAACCCATAAACCCAATTCAATCAAAATCAGAATTCAAACACATATAAATGCAATTAAAATTCATAAAATTTGAAGTATTAATCAGCAAATCAAACCCATCAATCATCAATTGAGCTTCAAATCGAACAGCGCAAACAGAGTATCATAATCAGGGCACAAAATATAGTAAATTACTAATCGAAATTCCATTTATCAACAAACCCATGAACCCAATTGTATCTAAATCAGAAATCAAGCACATGAACGCAATTGGAATTCAAAAAATTGAGGTGATACTTACAGGATGCGTGTGTGGATGGTTTCTCGTGTACTCTCTAAACCCTAATTTCATCCCTCATTCTCATCACAAACCTCTCAATTCTCCACCTATTCAAAACCCTACCTCTTTAGTTTCAACCAACACTTGCTATTTCTCCACCAATTACTGAAACCGACACCCATGAGAGAGGAGGAGATTTCATGAAAAGATGAAAAAGAAGATGATAAACAGAGTTGGGTTTGTGTAGTTCGTTTAGGTTTTTATTATGTTCGTATGAATCGGCGATGACGGCCGGAAGTGAACTCCGTTCGTCTCCACGGGAAGAAGATTAACTGGGCCAAGTCCAACTTGTTAAACAAAGTCACTTAAGCCCAACTTAATATTACTAGGGTCTAGAGAGATGATTAAAAACTGGGTTCTTTGTATTTGGTTTCAAACTGGCCCAATTAAACCTGAGCCTAATTGATTAATGAAACCAACCTTTTTCCCTCAAAAACCACTTTCAAGATAAATTAGTTGACTCAAACCTGAACTGGTTTGAAAAAAAAAACATGAAAATAAATTAAGGGATAACGGCGGCATGGTGGCCGAAAGTGAACTCCATTCGTCTCCAAAGGGGGAGAAGATTTAAGTGGTTTGAGTCACATAGGCCATTGCTGATTAAGTTGGGCCAAGTCCAGCTTCTTAAACAAGTCATTTGAGCCCAGCTTAATATTACTAGGGTTAAGGAGGTGAAAAAAAGAAACTAGTTAACAAGAGCATGTTTGTAATTCAAAACCGGGACCGATATTGAAATTGGTTCTGAATCGACGCAAACATATGGGTTGTAATTGGTGTGGGAACATATTTAAAACCCATTTTTGAAATTGCTTTTTTTTTAGCCTAAAAAGCCAGTTCGAAACAAAGCTGGTTTTGACCCTTGTTGACTCAAACCATTAACAAGTTTATTTTATTGACATAATAACTTTAAATTGGGAAATAAATACAAGAAAACAATTTAGCTAAATTACTTAAGTTTTATGGTGAGAAAAAAATCATGTAATAAAAAATGAATAACTGGATTTAATATCCATACAAATCAAATTATTAAAACTTAATCATATTTATTAATTAAGCCCAACTTAATATTACTAAGGGTCTACAGGGAGATGATTAAAAACTGGTTTCTTTGTATTTAGTTTCAAACTGGCCCAATTAAACCTGAGCCAAATTCATTAAACATACTTTTAAAACCAACCTCTTCCCCCTCAAAAACCACTTCCAAGAGAAATTGGTTTTGACTTTTGTTGACTCAAACCTGAACTGGTTTGAAAAAAAAACATACGAAAACAGAGTAAGGGATAACGGCGGAATGGTGGCCGAAAGTGAACTCCATTCGTCTCCAAAGGGGAGAAGATTTAAGTGGTTTGAGTCACATAGGCCATTGCTGATTAAGTTGGGTCGAGTTCAGCTTCTTAAACAAGTCATTTGAGCCCAGCTTAATATTACTAGGGTTAAGGAAGTGGAAAAAAAAAGCTGGTTAACAAGAGCATGTTTGTAATTCGGAACCGGGACTGATATTGAAATTGGTTCTGAATCGACCCAAGCATATGGGTTGTAATCGGTGTGGGAATATATACATCGAATGGTCAAACCCAAACCAAACTAGTTAAAACCTAATTTTGAAACTGCTTTTTTCCCACCTAAAAAGCCAGTTCGAAACAAAGCCGGTTTTGACCCCTTGTTGACTTAAACCATTAACAAGTTTATTTTATTGAAATAATAACTTTAAATTAGGAAATAGAGAGAAGAAAACAATTTAACTAAATTAGTTAGGTTTTATGGCGAGAAAAAAATCATGTAATAAAAAATGAATAATCTATATCCATATCTATATCTATATCTATATCTATATCTATACTACTATATAATACATATTGAAAAGATACAATTGGAATTTTACAACCTCAATCTAACAACTTCATTCAATAATCTCTATTCATTAAACTTCAATTAATGGTGTCTAGATTTTATTTTTGTTGTATTTAAAAAAAAGTGTCCTAATTGATATGCGGACGTTACTACGTTACTATTTGAGAAGATAGTTTTTATTTAAATTGACGTGGAAGTTGAATTGGCAGGGTTACTAATAAATTAGACAAATGAAAGGCTCACATTACGTTACAATCTGACAACTTAGATTTTATTTAAACTTAAAAGTAAGAGTGTATTCCTTTTCATAAAACGATTAGTCTTAAATTAGCTTATTGAAGATTTAAATGATGTGGAAATTGAATTGGAATGGTTCAGCATGTAACGTCCGGCTTCTTTTTAAGTACTCACTCAACTTCCATCTTTCTCTTTTACATATGACCCATCTCTCTGCTTTGTTTCGAGTTACAACCATCACCAGATCCTTACACATTAGTCTCAACATAACCATCGACCATACACCACCGCGCACACCGGTTGTTTCTGTCCCTCGTAGACAATAAGCTCCCTTACTATTTCGTCTCGCCAAACCACCATTTGCCGATAACCGTGACGACCACGTTGTTGTTGCTATAGGCTTGCCGCCGCATCACAAGACCGCTGCAACCCGCCATAACAATTCTCAACGTTCCTACTTCTCGAATCGGAACCGAAGCCGCGGGTCGTTTTCGAACACCATCCTTGGTAAATGCTTTATTAATTTACTCCATCACTTTAAATCTTTAACACTTTGGTTGCAAACTATAAATAACCTCCCTTACTATTTCATCTCTCCAGACCACCATTTGCCGATAACCGTGACCAAAACGCTGTTGTGATGTTTGCACTTATTGATCAGACAAACAATACTTTAGACCAAACATATATTATCTGTTAATTTAGTCCTCACACTTTTTATTTAATAATAACTATGATTTATGTCTATTTAATCATTTAATGGGAATGACACGTTTCGCATTGTGGATGTACAGTTCTTTAACAGCTTTTGTGGCCTGCATAATTGGACTCCAATATGGTCATATTTTGACCGAATGACAGGTGAATCTCATTGATCTTGATTAATATAGTTTTCTGAAAGCATTAGTTAATAGTCATTGTAAACAAAAAGCACAAACTTTTGCATTGGGAGTGGTGTTATTCAGTATGTCATGAAGTAATATTTGAAGCTATGAAACTCCATTTTCTGTTGTTTCTCAAAGTCTAACACGCTATCCATTGGGAGATTAATAATTAATACATGAGAGTGGTACTACATGTTCTTGCAGGGCCATAAAGACCAACTTTGCAACTGGTCATTCATGTCAGTTTTGTTTCTGGTTATTAGATCCATACTTGCTCTTCTAGGTATGTATTTTTCAATATCATAATTATATAAAACCGACATGAAGGAGAATATTGATGTCTGTTGCTACAAATCTCTCCAAACAACCATTTGCCGATAACCGTGACTACCACGTTGTTGTTGCTACAGGCTTGCCGCCGCATCACAAGACCGCTGCAACCCGCCATATCAATTCTCAACGTTGCTACTTCTTGTAGGTCCCTCTCGGAGGATGACGAACCTAAACCTTGTTATACAAACCCACTAGCGAGTGCGGAATCCAAGCTAGCAAGCAAACCGAGATGAAACAAGTATAAACACAAACACACAAAGGTTCACCGATTAACACCACTTGTATTAATACGTATGAAAGTTCCGGCTACAAGCACAATGTTTACAAATCAGTTTTGCAAACTCTCAAGGTGTGTGTGTGTTTCGGACAGAATGCTCTCAACTTTTTTTTCTCTCTATGTGTGCATCTGCCTATCAAGTCAGTCTACTAACACACACTGCATGGGTATATATATACCCAGCACAGATTGTCTTGTCCGAAGGATCCGATAGATGGTCGAAGGATCATCTATCGACTACAAAGCCATCGAAGGATTTACAGGGACCTCGAAGGATGATCTATCGAGGTCCATCAATCGAAGCATATCTTTCGATGAGATCGAAGGATCTACATCATCCTTCGATCTCTCATCCTTCGAGACAGACAATCACATCTATATTTCTAACTGTTTGGCCAAGTCAAACTAGGAGGACAGTTGACTTGGTCAAACTTACATGACTAACAAGGACATCGTTTATAACGTGACCGAATACAGACAAAGTACAGACACAAGTGCACCAACAAACTCCCCCTTGGCTGTAGCTTTGTCTCGATCTTCGATATTTGCAGATTTGTCTTGACCTTGATCATCCTTGATCTTCATGTCTTCAAGACTCTGATGTCCTTTCAAGTCTTCAATGTCGGAGGATCTCTAAAGTCTTCACGTCTTGAAAGTAGAGAGTGTATCAACAAACTACCCGTATCATGTAGGAAGTGTGTTGACAAACTCCCCCTTAACATAAGCTCCCCCTTGAGTTATGCTCGTGAATGACTTGATCTTCAAGGCTTAAGATCCTTGTGGTGTTGATGATGGTCAGCGGCAACTCGATCATCTTCATCTTTTGAGTGCCTTCACGTCGCGTCTTCATTCCAAAGCTTGTCATCGACCATGTTCTCCTAGCCTTTAGAATCTGCACATGCAAGAAATCTAAATGCGTAATGAGAACAACTGCTTGGAATAGTTAGTATAAACAAATGACACACGAATGACCATGTCACTATCAAACACCGTCCGACAGTTTGAAAGTTTAATAAATTTCTCAATTTTAGATTTAACTTTCAAAACTTGCAAATTTCGACCGTTTATGAAGATTTAGTCAATTCGGTTTTCGTTCAGGTTTCAGGTAACGAAGACTCGAGCTCCAACATCGTACGATCGAAAATAAATTAGAAATAAAATCTTTTTGGCTTTTATAAAGTTTATATTAAAACACACTTAAAATCTTTTTGGTATTTTTGAATAACTTAAAACACAACAATTTTAATATCCTTTGAGTGTTATCAAACGACATCACCGCTAATGTCGTGCTGATATGCACCAAACGATGAAACTGTTTAAAAGAAAACAATAAAAGTTAAGCAGTAAATAAATATATACAGACATTCTTTTTGCGAGTTTCGAGGGTAAGAGAATCATATCAGTGTACGGTCATGTCAAAACACTCTTGTTGTTCAATTAGTTAACATTAAGATAAGCATCCTATAACAATTATCGGTATTGTTGTCCACTTAAGCTCAACTTATCAGATGTAATCATGGCGAGGGGATACGTTAAGGTATGATTTATACTTACCGACCGGTGTTCATCCACATCACGACACATTCCCGTATCAAGGTATGCACGAGGGTTCATCTTACCGGTGAGTATACCGATTATCATCTGTTTGACCGTATATGATGTGAGATACTCACTTATTTTGATTTGAAAACAAGCCCTATGTGATATAATCACTTATTGATGAGGAACTTGATTTTCATATGCATGAGGGCACAGGAGCAAGTCCGTGAACAGGTCAGTACTTTCGTACAGCAGAGAGACGAACTTGACTCCCGGATAAATGTGATATTTTATCACTTACACTACGTCAAAAAAGGCTTACGGCCACACAAAAAAAGTGTGACCATACGCCTTTTGCCACACTTTTTTTTTCCAACTCAAGTGTGACCAAAGGTCTAGTCATCGTAGGTATTATACGGCCACATTCACGTTTAGTGGCCGTGGCAACTTAAATGTGTGGCTAAAGGGTACCACTATTTCTTGCTGGAATCAAAATTTTGTACAATAAGTGAAGCTAAAGGGTAGCAACAGCCACATGAATTTATCGTAATTGTGACATTTTCTATTATATAGTCACTTAAAAGTTTGTTTTAGCCACATCAATTTAAAAAAAATGTGACAAAAAGAGTTGTTGTAATCAAGCATTTCATTCATTAAGTGTGACTAAATGATAGTAGTGGCCACATGAACTCACTGTATGTGTGGCCATTTTATTATTTGGTCACATGAGTTTACTATAAGTGTGGCTAAAACTATTTCTAGACACACAAAACAATTTTGTAATTTTAAAAGTGATTATTGTCTAACCTTTAGTCGCACATAAAGTTTATAATTTTAAGTGTGGCTATTGTTAAACATTTGGTCACACATTTCTCTTTTTTCTCATGACATTTGCTATCATTTCGTCACACAAATAAAAATAAAGTGAAAATTGTGTGGCTATTGTGTATGTAAAGCCACATGAAGTTATGTGCTTTTAAGTGTGGCTAATGGCTAACATTTGGTCACATATAATTTACTTTTCTTATCACAATTGCTATCATTCTGCCACATAAAAAACAAACTAATGACAACGTGGCTAATGATTATGTAAAGCCACATGAATGTTTGTAGTTTTAAGTGTGGCTATTCTCTAACCTTTAGCCACACATATTCATTTCGTGCATTACGTATGTTATCATTCCGTCACATAAAAAACAAAATAAGGATTGTGTGGCTAAAAGTTATGTAAAGCTATATGATTTTTTTTAAATGTGGCTAGTGTATAACTTTGGTCACACATAATATTTTTTTACCAATGACGTTTGCTAATATTTCGTCACACCAAAATAAACAAAATGGCGATGGTGTAACTAATGATTATGTAAAGCCACAAGAAATCGTGTAATTTTAAGTGTGACTATTCTCTAACCTTTGGCCACACATATTTGTCATGGTTCTATATGGCTATTTTCGTGTAACTAGCAATTTTGCTTTCAATGTTTCGTAAAATTAAAACGATAGTAAGCATGAGAAAAAACCTAAAACCAAATGATATTAACAATAATAAACCAAAATCTGTACAAAAGTTTTCAATTTAGTTACTATATACATAAACTTCTAATCAAAAGCTATCTACAAATGAGTCAGCAACTTCAACATAACTTGTATGAGCAACTTCAACATAACTTGCATCACTCCTAACAGCACTTTTGTCTCAACATGCATCACTCGTAGCAGCACTTGCAACAACATAACCATCTCTCAAGACTTTGACCTATAATGGAGTTCTTTGACAAAGCTCAATTCTTCAATTTCAGACACAATTGAAACACAACCTGTAGCCTTTTCTGAAACTTTAAAGGTTTTTTCTGAAACTTTAAAGGTTTTCTCCAGCCTGCAACACACAACTGAAACTTAAGTCAACTATATAATAAATTTAAAGTGAATAAAATTTTATAATTCAATTTATGACTCATTCGCCGATAATAATCCATACTGACAATCTGACTAATGACACTCCCAACTTTCGCTTTCGTTGCCAAAGGCAATCTCACTTTCATAATCATCATATATTTACACGTGGATTTCCACTCGACTTCGCTTACATGGATTATTATAAGCAAAATCAAATGTAAACTGTTGACGATTATACGAGCGAAACTGCCTTTTGGCAACGAAAATGAAAGTTATAAGTGCCATCAATAAAAAGTCTATTATTTATGTTATTTTTTTATCTATTACATTAATTAATAGATAATAAACGAGTCGAGCCCGAGCCGAGCTTGAGAAAATACCAACGAGCCGAGCTCAAGCTTTGAAAATAAAGCTCGAATCAAGCCGAGCTCGAGTCTGAGCTCTCATAATTTAATCGAGCTCTAGCTTGGTCAAGCTCGGGCTCGGCTCGTTTGCACCCCTAATTAAAAAGTAAGAACTTAAAGCGCAACAGCATCTACATCTACATATGCATCCACATAAGTCAACATGGTAAATTGAAAATGAGCATTAACCAGTAACAATTTGACATTTGGACTATACATACAGAAAGATAACCTACGGTGAAAGAATGATAATTGAACAAAAAGTGCTTTCAAGTTGAGTCCTTGTTTGAGTTTCTGGTAGGTTTCATTCATCGCAAGTTCAATTACTCAAAAACAGAAAGTGTACTAAACGTTCAAATAGTTTTAATTTGTATATTTGACTTAGAAGGCAGTGAAGGCACCAATAATGACTTTATTGTCATAATCTGGTCCATTTTTTGTTAGTAAAAAAGAAAAGAAATAAGAAGCAAAGAAAAAACATACATTCATGATTTGTGGCGCTTTTGAAGGACCATAACCATGAGTCACTTGGTACTCTCCTTGCAATCTTTGCGCTATCGTCATCTCGAAAACTGAAGGATCATCGTCTTGCCATTGCCCATCACCTTTAGAATCAGCGGTCACAAGATCTTGAGTTTTCGCCTTTAATCACACACAAACGACAGGAAATGAGAGTCAGTGAAACTTACTTGATAACAATCAATTGTTAAGATCTATAAGTAACTAAACAAGTACACATTGCTAGCAAAAGAACCTGCAAGAAGGACCCATTTGGTGCTTTAATCCGAACAAGGCTTGGATCATCAGATTTTCTAATAATCTCGAAAACATCTGATGTTTTATAATCTGTTGCAATAGCGACCAACTTGATTCCGGTTGAGTCAAGTCCTATAAATTGCTTGTAAAACACCCGCATATGAAAACTGGTCTCATTGATCGTTCACAACTGTACCAAATTAAATTAGATAATAAAAACACATTCACAACTTACAAGTAGATTCATAAAATTTGGCAACCACATTTTACTCGCTAAAGCATTTAATGAAATTACCCTAAAAGTTTCCCAGTTAGAAGCCGATGAACGATTTGCAACGATGATTGTACCTCCGCCAAGCTCTGCGGCAAGGAATTTCCCTATCGTTTTTTATTTAAACTGAAGTGCAGCTCCATCCTGGTAATGATCAATTCATAAGTAAATTTTTTAACCAATTTCATAATCAAGTGACAAGAATCAGCACAAAAATCAACTTTTTGAGTCGGTTGAACCTGTTTTCACTGTGAAAACACGTTAAACGGACGCAGAATAAAAAAGGAACCTTTTTTCTTGTTTTCATTGTGTGAAAACAATCTAGTAAAACATTGCCTTGCTCGTGGTTACAAAACCGAGCTATGTTAGAGCCTTATTAGTAAAAATTGCTCATGTGCACAAATTCACAACAATATTGCTAGCAAACGACAAACAACACACATAAAACTAAACCAATAATATCACATATTCACAATACTTCTACCTCAAGTTAAAGATCTGATGAAAAATCATACAGAAACTTAAACATTTTTGTGAGAACCTACTTCCTACATCGTTATACAACTTTATAGTAAACTAAACATATATAAATTTCATAACAGTGCTTATAACAATCTTGATGAACATACTTTGCGATTTAAGACTGAGATAGAGTATTAACTGATACCTCGTTGGCCACCACCCGGCCCTGTCGACCACAGATTCATACGCACAACATCACACGGAATGCCTGGAATCGGAATCACCTCCTCAACTCTCTGGTGCTTCCTCCATCTTCCCGTAGCTCTTGCCCACCATCAACACCCATCTCCCCTGCACACCCACCTCCACGACACCATCACATTCGACTTTCATTTTCATAACCACTGTCTTTCCTCAATTGTTAGGTATTGGGGTTCTGGTTTAAAGAAAATAGAGTGGGAGTATTTTTAGCGGCTGAATATGTAAAAGGAAGCTAGGGTTTCTCATTTGAATTGATTAGTGTTTGATTTAAGATTGGAGGGGACTAAGGAAATAATGAAAAATTAGGGGAAATGAATTTTACTAGTAGGAGGGAAATCAAAATTTGGATTACGATTAGTCTTCTATTTAAGATTGGAGGGAACTAAGAAAATGATGAAAATTTTGGGGAAACGAATTTTGTTAGGAGGAGAGAAATCAAAATTTGGATTAAGAGGGAAACGAATTTTTGGGTAAATAAATGGGATGTGAGGATCGAAAGCAAATACTTATTTGTCTAGAGGTGTAAATAAGCCGAGCTACTCGCGAGCTATTTGAGCTTGTCTGGAAAAAACTCGAAACTAGTCGAGTATAACGAGCTCGAGCCTAAAAATAAGTATGTTAGGAAATGTGTATGAGGTCAGTATTTATATAAAATTCAACTAATATATTAAATATATATTTAAATAATAAACAACATTTAATATATTATGAAAAAATAACTAAATTATATAAAAAATAATATTATAATTAACTTTCGCTTTGCTCCCTGTGGTTTGGTCATTTTAACGGTTTTGCCCCAATAGTTAGAAATAGTCATTTCCCTCCCTGATCTTTCGAGTTTGTCGCCAATTTGCTCCCTGGCTCTAACTCAGTTAAAACGTTCAATTAGAAGTAGGGGTATTTTGGTAGTTTACTCCCTGGCTCTAACTCAATTAAAACATTTAGTTAAAAGTCGCGGTAGTCGTGGTCGGCAGGTGATAGTTGCAGGTGGTGGTGGATGGTGGTGGCCGGTAGAATGAGTGGTTGGAAAGATAGGGGATCAGAAAATAATTACTTATATATATATATATACATATGTATATAAACAAGTTATAGGTTTATTTAGGTGAAAAGACTTACATGCCCTTGCTTTTATCTATAAAATTAACTAGTTAATGGATTACTTGGATGGAGTTAGAGGCGGGGAGCAAAATGACAATAAGTTAGAAAAAACAGGGAGTAAATTGTCTATTTTTAAACTATTGGGGCAAAATCGTTAAAATGACCAAATCATAAGGAGCAAAATGGAAGTTAACTAAAAATATTAATTATGATTAATTAATAAATATTAAACAAGCTTGAGATCCAGCTTGAAAAACTGTCCACGAGTCGATCTCGAGCTTTAAAAACAAAGCTCAAATCGAGCCTTTATAAGTTAAACAAGCTTGAGCTCGAGCCTAGTCGAGCTCGGCTCGACTTGTTTGTATCCCTACTAGTAGTCATATGTTTTTTGTTCTATCGATATTCTCTAAGAAAACATATATGATCTAATATTGTCCATTGTGATCTATTACGACCCAACATGGTCCATTAAACGTCAAGTATGGTATACTCTCGTTCGTTGCGATTTATTAAGGCCCAATATGATCTACAATTGTCCATCGTGGTCCATAAAGGCCCGGTATGGTCCATTAATACATATATGATATACTATTATCAATTGTTATCTATTAAGGTCCAATATGATGTACAATTGTCCGTTGTGATTCATTAAGACCCAACATGATCTATAGTTCTTCACCATGGTCCATTAAGGACCAGTATGGTCTATTAAGACATATATGATCTACTATTGTCCATTGTGATCCATTAAGACCAATATGATCCATTAAGACATATATGATCTACAGTTGTCCATATTCATCTATTAAGACACAATATGGTCCATTAATACATTTATGATTTGTTATTGTTCATCATGATCCACTAAAACCCAATATGGTCCATTAAGATGTATATGATCAACTATTTGTCCATCATTATCCATCAAGGCCCAACATGGTCCACTAAGACATATAAGATATACTATTGTCCATTGTGATCCATTAAGGCCCAAATATGGGTCCATTAAGACATGTATGAGCTACTATTGTCCATTAAGACATGTATGTGCTACTATTGTCAATTAAGACATGTATGATCTACTATTGTCCATTGTGATTCACTAGAGCCCAACATGGTCCACTAAGGCCCAATATGGTCCATTAAGACAAATGTGATATATTATTATTCACTGCGATCCACGAAGACCCAACATGGTTCATTAAGATATGTATGATCGAATATTGTACATTGTGATCCATTAAGCCATATATGATCTACTATTCCCCATTGTGATCCATTAAGTCCTAATACGGTCCATTAAGACATGTATGATCTACCATTATCCATTTGATCCATTAAGGTCCAAAATATCACATTAAGACATATATAATCCACAATTGTCTATCGTGATCCATAAAGATCCAATATGGCCCATTGTGACATATATTATCTACTGTTGTTAATTGTGATCCATTAAGGCCCAATATGGTACATTAAAATATGTATGATCTATTATTGTTCATTATGATTATGATCCACTTTATAACACAAAATACTCATATATCAAAACAATCCATTTCACAATAGTATATCAAATATACTACAAATATTTTAAAGTTAACAAAAATATTGTCTGTAGATGCATACTTTGACATCTAAAATACTGTTTGTCACCTAAAAATAAACTTATCCCCACAACTCGACCATTCTTCATGTATTCCATCAATATCCGCATCCATGTATATATCTTTGCCTCCACCAACCTGAGAACAAATTTTAAAGAACTTAAATACAAGTCCCACTCTATCATTGGAACACCTATCTATACAAGTATTGTAAGAAAAAAAAATACAACGCGTGGATACATATAAAAAATACAAGTCCACACTTCCACCAAAGACTATTGTCATCATTTGACTATGCTTCTGCTGATAACTTTCCTACTAGAAACATTCAATTTCACTTTAAAAAAAAGATTACAACTATTTTTAGATATCAATGCCAAGTATATTCCCATATTGATCTACTCCAAGATGTTGACTCTAAATAGCAAGTGCATTTGACTTTATTCTATTGACTTTATCCAACATTTGACTTTTGAATATAACCCCCACTGAATTTTGTTATAAGATAGCATATTTAAGATCATCATAATTCATAAATGTTTATATACTCTATTTCGTTCATTTCGACCAACCTTTTTTTTGTAATTTGGATGAGCATAGCTCTTCTCAAGAAGACGTCTTCCTTAGGCGACACGTTTGAATCCTGGTTGAAAATACATTAAATCATAAGTACAAACTTATAAAAATATACGTACTGAAATACTGCTTTATATACCTTCCTTCCGGCCAGGGTGCAAACGAGCCGAGCCCGAGCTTGACTAAGCTTAAGCTCGGCTTCATTCGAGTTTTGTTTTTAAAACCCGAGCTCGGCTCGTATGTATTTTTCAAGCTCGAGTTCGGCTTGTTTTCTATTTGTTAGTTAATTTATGTTAATTACAACAAAATACCAAAAGACCTCTAAATACTGTTCATATTATTTTTATTGTTAGTAGAGGATAATATTGATTATGTTTACATGGTTATTGCAGTGAAATAATGTACGCGACGATGTGGACCAGGAAATGTAAATACATATATGTGTTTGCTACATTATATCTATTGACATTGACACTCACATGAGCTGCTGCAATGTATTAGGCCTTTGGTGACCAAAGCAAAAAAAAAAAAAAAAACGAGGCGACAACCATCTAACTAACTCACACCCAGTGTAACGAAATAAAATACCAAAAACACTAATCTTGCGATCACATAAGTACACACTCATAACTCACTGCAAGAATCAAAAGAATAATATTTCTGCTATTGACACGGTATATTGAAACATATCAGTCTTAGCCCCAAGAATCATCATCATTAAGACATCAGCACCATGAAATACTTGCATGGTGTAGCATTACAAAAACAGAACCTCCGCCACATCTCCAAAACAAACCACTTTATAATCATGTGAATCCTAGGTAACAAAATGATAGCACTGTTGCATAACATACAACACTAATAGCATACATATTACAAACAAGCATGATTCCAGGTCGCCCTACTCATCCAATCAGCGTTCAACCAATAAAATGTAAGCTAACAGAATAAGCTCAGTACTAATAAGCAGCAAGCATGTATCTTGTTTACTACGCAACTAACTTAAATCATATAAAAGCAAAAAAAAAAAAAAACAAATTATCTGATATTTATGGCTTTGGATAGGAATGCACCAACAACCATTAACAGCAAGGTAATTTATATATGTTCATTTAGGCCAACTAGCAAACAATTAGAATATAGAAAGAGAATGAAAAACCTTGTTTGAGAAGTCTTTGCTGAAAAAATAAAAAAATGTGAATCAAACAAAGAGTGTCGAAGGCAGCGTAAGTAGCTTGGTCTTGTGTAAGAGGACGTAGAGACCAGTCGCTGCATTGAAGTTCCTGAAAGAAAGAAAGAAAGTTAAAAGTCTTATGTGGGGGTGGGATCAGCTGAACATTCAATTAGCATCTTAGAGTTATAATCTTAACAAAATAACTCATATTTAAGCTAATTAACCTCCAACAACCAAAACTGGTGTAAATAACCACAACCAAGGGCTCACTAACCTCCAATTCAAACTCACAATTTGGACTCCCATCTGAGAAGTATTGATCGCCACATCAGCTGCTGAATCAAAATCAGCATTTTCCGGCCCGTCGACGAGTCTGTCAACCCCACCTGGCATCATTAACATTCTTGGATGAGGCAGAAGTGCTCCAGAGACATCTCCCCACCAGTTCGGGTTACTCGTGTACCACTCGATGGTCTTTTTCAGACCCTCTTCCCATACAGTCCTTTCGGACCGACTCAAGCTCTTCAACTTCTCGTCGTCTAAGAAATACCGCTGATCGTTAAACGGTCTGTTCTCCACAAACTTAATGCTTGAATCTGGATCCATATTGAAAAGCTTACACATATCTTTTGCAACATCAATCACTCTCCTTTCCTTTTTGGTCCTGATGTTGTAAACATGACCAACTTCCCCCCTTATGAAGAATTACTTCAAAAGCCTCAGCAACGTCTTCGCAATAGAGGTAACTCCTTACGTTAGAACCGTCACCGTGAATCGGAAGCGGTTGTCCTCTCATTGCCAGGAGAATGAACTTCGGGATTAGTTTTTCCGGGAACTGGTTTGGGCCGTAAACATTGTTTCCTCTAGTGGTGATCACGGGCAACCCGTATGACCTACCGTAATCCATAACAAGCATTTCCGCACCAGCTTTTGTGGCTGAATACGGGTTCGTAGGAAGAAGTTGCAAAGCTTCATCGTTACCAACAACGGCATCCTCCTCTGTTTCTCCATACACCTCATCCGTACTCACGTGAATAAACCTTCCAATCTGGCCGGTGACTTTGCAAGCTTCTAAAAGCACATGCGTTCCATAGATGTTATTCTTTGTGAACTCAAAACTGTTGTCAAGCGACTTATCGACGTGAGTCTGTGCAGCAAAATGCATGATGGTATCAATCGACTCGGTGATCAGAAGGTAGTTGACGAGGTCGGCGCTCCTGATATCCCCCTTCACAAACTTCAAGTTGGGGGACGATCTTTGTCAAGCACAACTATCTTGTAATCAGGGTAGTTTGTGAACAGCCTGTTAGCAACATGAAAGGCAATGAAGCCTGCAGCTCCAGTGATAAGGATGTTCTTTGGCTCGTAAATAGCCATACCGGAACTGTCATAAGGTTAACAAATCAAAAGTCTGATTACAAAATCCACACGATAAAAACCTTTATAATTATTCAACACACTATGAACAACAAACCAACAAAGTTAAGTCAACGCAAATGACATAATTGCCAAACTGTATAGCATGTTTGACAGATCCAAGTAACATTCTTCAGGAATATGGAAAACACAAGCTAACATATTTCTCCTTTCTTTCTCAAGCACCTTGCTAGTGTTTTAATAAACTTTAGCCGTTCAACAGCAAAAAACAAAACAAAACAAAAGAAAAGAAAAAAACAAGCTAATAAATACATCCTTGCTTTCTTTAGTACATTGTTAGTGTTTCAATAAGATTTCACAATTCAACAAAAAAGAAAATATGACCAGCAAAAATTACAAACATCAAGTCCAATTGACATCTTAGGGCTTTAATCAAAACAAACCCACTCATGTTTAACCTAATTTACATCAAATTGTAAACTAAAACTACAATACGCCTGAGTAAAAAAATTACCATTTGACTTTAGATTTCTCTGAGTCTCCACTGAAGATATTTCCGAATTACATCGCCTGCATCTGCAGGAGGAGGAAAGTGGAAATCGATATGAGTAATCTCATTCTATCTTGCTTCAAACTGAATCATACGCTTAATTTGGGTAGCGGAGGAGAGTAGATGAGAAGAGAGCATTGATGGTAAGTGGTAACTAAATCTGGTTAGGGTTTCGTGGACGTTGGAATTGGCGGTGGTCATGGTGGAGACACGGTGGAGATACAGTGGAGATCTCCTGAACTTGGTGGGGGTTAAGTTTAGGTTATGTGGAGGTGGGGAATTTGGGGGTTTTGAGGAAGGAGGAAATGATTGGTGACACAAATTTTACTGTGTCCATCTAGTGACTTTAGCCACACAAACACACTTTATTTTGAAATATCATGATAGTTGCTTGTATTTTGTCACAGAAATTTTTGTAAGTCGCTATATATATCTCCTTGATAATTATATACGGCCATACTTTTTTACAGAGGCTATTGATTGTCACATTTTTATATTAAATATGTGACTGAAGGTTTCAAAGAGATGTGTTTTCGTCACATAAATCAAGAAATCAAACAAACAAAGTATCAATAGGTTACATTTGGTCACACTTTTCTAGTTGTGGCTAGTAAATGTCACAGTTTTTTCTAGAAGTGTGGCTAAATGTTTTGATCTGTTATACAATAGCCACATTAATAATAAAATATGTGGCTAAAGGTTTTGAGTTGTTATACAATGGTCACATTAATAATTAAATGTGTGGCTAAAGGTGTATTAAGATATTATAAATGACCTTTAGCCACACATTTAATCAAAACTGTGGCAAGCCTGTTTTGGGAAAAGTGTGGCTAAAACCCAGTTTTGACGTAGTGTTATTTGTTTGGACATGTGATTGTTTATCACTTATTGAGGTCGAATGCAGTATGTAATATGTACACGTATGTATAGTATCATGGAAGATCTAGACTTGCGTCCCCGTTATTTTTCGGTAAAAGATACAAGCATGATACCCAGATGATAAGCAGCATAAAGACCGAATATCTCAAAACCTCGGCAATCTATCAAACGAAATTTCGGTACTAAGACCATATGCCAATGAATGGTTCCCACCTGATCTTCAGTCGATTTAAGATTTATATCACCCTGCACACTTTAAAAAGATTGTGAGCCTACCGATACATCTTATATAGAGCTGCTCATCGTTTTTCATTTAAGGTTTAAAGAGGTTTGGATAGACCACTGATGTACTATCATTTTCTCTTTTGCTCGCCAGGAAACTCATTTTTGTTTTTCTATTGTTTTTGTGTTTTTTAAATTTTTTGATGTTTTTGGATTTTCCGATTTTTGGATTTACTCCCCCTAAAATCAATAAACTAAGACAAATTTAAAACACAAAGGTATTTACAAAAATGATTTTCCGATGTTGGTTTACTCTTGCTTGACCTTAATGCCGTTTACTAATAATAAAAAGTCAAATCTTGATTTGTCAAATGCTTTGGTAAAAAGGTCGGCACGTTGGTCATCGGTGTGGACCTTAACAACATCGATTAGCCTTTTCTCAAAGCAATCACGTATGAAGTGATATTTGATTTCGATGTGTTTGGTCTTTGAGTGCTGCACAGGATTTCTAGTGATCTGTAATGCAGCAGAATTATCAACGTAAATAGGAGTAGTTAGGAATTCAAAACCGTAGTCCCGCAATTGTTGTTGGATCCAAAGAACTTGGGAGCAACAACTTGAGGCAGCAATGTATTCAGCTTCGCATGTTGATGTAGCGACGCACGTTTGCTTCTTGCACTGCCATGTGACTAGGCGATTTCCTAAAAACTGACATCCCGCCGTTGTGGATTTGCCGTCGATTTTGCATCCGCCATGATCAGAATCACTCAATGCGACTAAGTCAAAGTTATTATCCCTAGGGTACCATAGACCGGTGTCAGGGTAACCCTTCAAATAACGAAAAATCCTTTTTACAGCTGCAAGATGTGAGGCCTTCGGGTTGACTTGATATCTGGCAAGCAGGCACGTTGGATACATTATGTCTGGTCTTGATGCTGTGAGGTACATAAGAGATCCGATCATTGCGCGATAGTATGAGGGGCTAACAGCTTCACCCTTCAAGTCTGGAGTAATTCCGTGATTTTGTGGCAGTGGGGTACCAATGGGCGTTGCATCGGACATCTGGAACCGGCTCAAGATGTCACCAACATATTTAGTCTGATGGATGAATATCCCAGACTCAGTTTGTTGCACTTGTAGACCCAAGAAAAAGGTCATTTCCCCCATAGCACTCATCTCGAATTTATCCTGCATAATGCGCTCGAAATTCCTACACAAAGCATCATTAGTAGAACCAAAAATAATATCATCAACATATACCTGTACCAGAAGAAGATCTCCATCTTGTTCTTTGATGAAGAGAGTACAGTCGATAAGACCTCTTCGAAAACCGTTCTCCAGCAGATAGGTAGATAAGGTTGCATACCAAGCTCGTGGCGCTTGATGAAGACCATAGAGAGCTTTGTTGAGCAACCAAACCCGATCGGGATGGATAGGATCTTCAAAACCTGGAGGCTGTTCGACATATACCTCTTCTTCAACCACACCATGTAAGAATGCACTTTTCACGTCCATCTGGTAAACCTTGAATCCTTTGAATGAGGCATAAGCCAGAAAGATCCGAATTGCTTCCAGACGTGCAACAGGTGCATAGACTTCGTTGTAGTCGATTCCTTCTATCTGACGAAAACCTTGAACGACTAAACGAGCTTTGTTCCGAATAACCACTCCACGGTCGTCTTTCTTGCATTTGAAGACCCATCGAGTGCCAATTTTCTTGTAGTTCTCAGGTCTTTCAACAAGCTTCCAAACACCAAGCTTTTGAAATTGCTGCAATTCTTCCTGCATGGCTTCAACCCAAGCACTGTCTTTTAATGCTTCTTTCCAAGATTTTGGTTCTTCTTGTGACACGTAACACGCGAAGGACCAGTCATTTTGTTGACCAGATTCTCTTATAGCTGAATACAAACTAGCATTCCGGTTGTTTCTCAGCTGATTACGCGTCTGCACACCGCGATGGACATCTCCTATAATATTCTGCTTGGGGTGGGTATCATGAATTCTCATTTCAGGATTATCTGGCACACGAGCATTGATACCCAAATTGGTAAGATTAAGATCAACAACCAACTCCACACCAGGAATGTGGGTAGAGGTGGATGCATTCCCTTCAGCAGTGTCTACATTCTGCATATGAGGTGTATCACCAGAGGCACCTTGAACAGGAGCAGCTGGAGCCGAAGATCCTTCAGCTGCATCATGATATTCATCATCTTCAGAAGAATCATTATAATCAGCAGCATCTTCATAAACCTCATTTTGAACCATATTGTTGACAGACGAAGAAGCTTGAGGGTCAACAACAATAGGTCTAACCAAAGGCGAGACAGCAGCGTTGTCACTTTCCAACAACATCCTAGCCGCTGCTGACTCCTCGTCAAAGGTTGGCAGATTGAAGGAGTCAAATAGTCCATCATAATCGAACATCCACGGATCACCCGGAGCCCTAACAGGACTCGTGTACCTTTGAACCCTCACTTCACTCCAAAGCTCAATCTTTTTGGTAGCTAGATTCCAAACGCGAAAATTCGGAGTAGCATATCCAAGGAAGAAACCCTCGATAGCTCTTGCTCCAAACTTTCCATCCGGCTCAATCATAGTACATGGAGCACCAAACGGTTCTAGGTAAGAAAGATCCGGTTTCCTTTTCTGAAGGAGTTCGAAACAAGTTTTGCCATGTCTCTTTACTGTAAGAACTCTGTTTAACGTGTAGCATGCAGCCGATACAGCCTCCCCCCAGAATTGAATAGGGAGTTCCGACTCTACTAACATTGTTCTTGCAGTTTCTATAATCATTCGATTCTTCCTCTCCGCGACACCATTTTGTTGTGGAGTATAACGAGAACTGTACTCATGAAGAATGCCTTTAGAAGTACAAAACTCATCCATAACTTGATTCTTGAATTCGGTTCCATTGTCGCTTCGGATCCTCTTCACTTTCAACGAATAGAGATTCTCCAACATTGTAAGAAGATCCTTGAGGATGCCAGGAGTTTGACTCTTGTGTGCCATAAAGGATACCCAAGAAAATCTAGAATAATCATCGGTAACAACTAGACAATAAGCATCTCCGAATGTTGTCTTGTGCTTCATAGGTCCAAAAAGATCCATATGAAGACGTTCGAGAGGCATGCTGACAGTGTTGATTTTCTTCAAAGGGTGAGACTTCTTTGTTTGCTTCCCCTTTTGGCACGAGACACAGATATCTTGTAGATGAAAAATTTCTCACAGGCACACCATTCACAAGATTATTTTTCACCAAATGGTTCATCTTTCTCAAGTGAATGTGTCCCATTCTTCTGTGCCAAGATATAGACTCCTTTTCCGTGGCTTTTGAGACAAAGCAAGTGACTTGTGCAGCTGTTGTAATCGCTTGGCTCATGTCGAGAATATAAAGATCATTAACTCTCGGAGCCGATAAGAGAATCCATTCTTGTGGAATTTTGAATCCAGGTTTCAGCACATAGCAGCCGGCATCATCAAAATGCACTGAGAATTTTTTATCGCAGATTTGCGACACACTGAGAAGATTGTGATCAATTTGTTTCACATAATTGATCTTATCAAAGCACACGATGCCATTGGAGATACTTCCCTCTCCAGTGATGAATCCGCCTTTGTTTCTCGCAAATGCGACATACCCTCCTCTAATGTTTCTCACGTCGTATAGGAGCCGTAAGTCTCCAGTCATGTGCCTGGATGCTCCACTATCAACAATCCAGTGACTATTAATAGTTCCTCCTAGAACATCCTGCACATGTCATTTAAAAACATCAGTTGAGAATGGGGACCCAAGCCTTAGTGGTCTTGGGTCGTCCCTGAGCATCACGAAACGTGATATCAATCTCTTGATGGTTTCCAAGAACAACTGCTCCCCCTGAATTGTCACTCGCCTTAGGTAACCAAGTTTGTTTTTGCCTACCAGTTTTTGAAGATTCCGGTTTTACAGGTTGTGACACACTTGGTTCCTTTTGAACTGTTTTAACTTCAGATTTTAAAGCTTTTTCAACAGTTTTCATGTTCTTACGTCGTTGTTTAGTTTCTTGTTCTTTTACAGTTCGTTTATCTTGTTTAGGTGAAACTGACCGACGTTGAGGATGAACTGTTTCAGGTGGAGCTTTCTCAACAAATTTATTCTTTGGAGCATTTGGGCAGTTTTTGATGATGTGCCCAGTTTCTCCACATTTAAAACATGTTCTCCTTTCAACAAACTTAGGAGAGCTTGATTGACCACAAGATGTCGAACTCGTGGAACCTGAGGTACTAGCCTTTTCATCACACCCATTTGTGCGTTGAGTGTAATTGTTATCACTGTTACGTTTTAAGATTGTGACTTGTTTTACAAAATCAGTGTTAGATTTGTTCTCAAAAGTTTCAATCCTATCAGTACCCTTGGATAACACGAACTTGACATCTTTTGCTTTCTTTTGAAATCGAGCTCCTTTTGTTTCAGACTTCATCTGAGAGACTTTATGCTTTTGAGCTCGTTTGACTGGTTGTTTACCATTAGAAGCACTAGGTTGTTGAGTGATTGAAGATTTTTGATTACCAAACTGTTTTCTAATCTCAGCCCTAGGAATTGGATCACATTGTGTTACCACAATTCCCGGAAGTGTTTTTCCCATAAATTTGTTTGTGTTGTCTTCAAAGACTTTATCAATCAAAGATTGATTTACATTTTTAATTGGAAAAACGTGATCTGAGTAGATTTTATTATCTCCAACCAATGTGTACAACACATTACTGCTTTTAACAGTAGACACACATGTCTTATCAACTTTGACAGAATCAATCACTTGTTTCTTAACAGATGAGACATCAGGAGTATCAGGATCACAAAGAATGTGATTCTCTCGTGGAATAACTACTCCTTTCATCTTGTTAAGTGATTTATCCTGTTCACTTACATCCACTTCTGATTCATCATCCGATGTCTCATAGTCCTCGATAATTGGAGGACTTTGCTTCATGGATGATGACATTTCTTGTTCCTTAGAGGATGTGTTTGAAGAATTGTCCGGTTTGAACCCTAGCCCAGCAGCAAATTCCTCAACATCAAGAGGCACACTGGGTTCATACCGAGGCATTTCCTCCTCATCAGGCATCTTGGTATAATTGTTCATCAAGGGGGGCGGACATTTCTTATACCCTATGCCTTTCTGATTTCCCTTCGGTTGTTGAACATCGATGATGTGATCAAGCACAAATTGGGAGTTAGAATAACTTTCCAATTTTTGTTTGATCGCATCATGCTCGCATTGGGCAATGGCTAATTGCTTCTTAGTTTCTTCCACAATGTTAATATATTCATTTATACTTACTTGCTTGTGGTAAACTACTTTGTTAACCTCGGACACATTTTTCTTTAATGTTTCTATTACAGATTTAAATTCTTTTTCATTCCGAGTTAAAGCCATGTTCGCCTCTTTGCATTTCGACAGTTCAATAACCAAATTCTGATTATGACTATGAAGCTTTTCTGATTCAAGCTTCATATCAGCACATGATTTACAAACACTAGGAGCAGGAGGTTCAGAATTTACCTGACTAGAAGAGGCTGAAAAGTTAGCCATAAAGGCAGTTTGAAAAGAAAAAGCTCCATCTTCAGAAAATAACTTCTCCATTTCCTTTGATGCAGTAGCCGCCTTCCTAATCAGAATTGATTTCTGACATTTAAGCTCATCAGCTTCATTCGGTAGATCTTGAATATCATCACCTCCTTCCTCCTTCACATCAGACTCTGAGTGATTATCCCCAGAAACAGAGCCTTCTTCATCAGAACTTCCAGAATAACCAGAACTGTCATCACTTCCAGAGGACTCTTCTTTATGAACATGCTCGATGATCTTTGCATAACAAGCTGTTCCACTTCTCTGATCATCTTCACCAAACTGCACTGACCAGTCACATCCCTCATCAGCTTGAACAGCCAAAGCCCGATTGGGATTTGAAGTTCCAGGCTGGCCCTGATTGTTATTAACTGCCACCATCCTCCTTTCACGGTTTTCTTGTTGGGCATTCACATTTGTAGTACTCGTCTGGTTTCTGAAAGGGTTGTGATTGCCTTGTTTTGTTGGTCGAGTGCACTTACGTTTGAAGTGCCCTTTATTACCACAATTAAAGCATGTAACAGCGTTGATATCAAACCCATACTTCGTATCTTTCTTTCCTTCCAACGAAGTTCTACCAGTACGAGCCATGAAGTCTTTGGCCCTTCTAACTGCACTTGCAAAAGCCCACTTAATATCCATCAACTCCATTTCTTCCTTGTCGATCTGTTGATAATCTTCATTGGTCATGTTGATGTTTCCAAGCTGACCTGCTACCAAACCACAGTAAGCACTGACCATTGTATTGATAATTTCCATATGCTCCTTAGCAACTTCAATGCTGAGGTGTGAAAGGTTTGAATTATCGACTCGGATTGTGTTAGGGTTTTGAGGTTGAGGATTGTTTGTATAGTGAGCCTGCTGTTGTTGTTGTGGAGGTTGGACTTGTGGCTGTGTTGGGACAGGAATGTATGACCTCGGATCAAAAGCCGGAGCAGCAGTTGATTGAGGAAACGGAAGAGAACTTGTGTTGGACACAAATGCAGTTTGCAGTTTAGGTTGCTGTTGCTGAGCTGCAGCGGATCTTGCCAAAGCATCAAAGCCTGGAAGGTACATCTCTGTATTCTGAGGAGCGGGAGGTCGCTTTGCTTTCCTGATTTCTTCATCATTTTTATGTTCCAGCTTCTGAATGAACTCGTAGATGTTAACCGTGTCTAGAGTTCCAGTGTGCTTCAACAGCTCAATAAAAGAACTCCATTTTGGAGGTAAGGCGTCAGCAAACCTATTCACCATGTCTTGTTGAGTAGATACAACCCCATAAGCACACATTTCACTAATCAGATGATAGAACCGTGTTGTCATATCATTTAGAGTTTCGTTTTCCAAAAATTGAAACGAGTCAAACTCTTTCTTCAACAAATCATGACGAGACTTTCGAGTAGCTGCATTACCTTCTCCTCTAGCAACTAAGGCATCCCACAATGTTTTCGTGGTCTTGCAGTAGGAGAACTGATGATAGTTATCTTTGTTGAGTGCTTGTGTAAGTGTAGCAAAGGCATTTTTCTCCAATTCATAAGCCTTCTTGTCATTTTCGAGCATGTTAGCATAATCTTCTGAAGTGGACGCTGCAACTTCAAGATTGGCATTGAATGCATTGATGAAACATGTCCAAAGATCGGTGCTTTGCCCTTGAACATACGTGTGAAAGCGGTTTTTCCATGATGGAAAGTCGTTCATATGGTTCAACTTCGGTGGACGATTGTTGCTGCCCGTTTCGCTTTCACTAATCAAAAGATTTTGAATGCTTTGACTCTGATTGGATACCAATGCCCATTGACTTGGACTGATTGATGGCGGAGGAAACATACTTTTCGCCCAAGCTGCAGCAGAGGTTAGCTCTTGAGGAGCTAACTAGATTGTGAGTCCAAACTCCAATCCCAAGGACTTGTACAACTCATTTTGGTGAAATACTAATTGAAGATCTACACAAACACAAACTGTTAAATTCAAACAGACAAGAATTGAAAGATACAGCCTTGTTCGAAAGATCAAGATTTGTTCGAAGGATCAACAGTGTTCGAAAGATCACTATTCAGTTTCGAGCAAAGACTTCGAAAGATTCACAATTGACAGATCCTTATCTTTCGAGCAGTTATCTCGAAAGATTCACGGTTTGAAAGATCCTTATCTTTCGAGCAATTATTTCGAAAGATTCACAAATTGAAAGATCCTTATCTTTCGAATAACTATCTTTCGAAAAGATTCCCTGGATCGAAGGATAGATCTCTGACTTCGAAGGATGGGTCGAAAGATGATTATCTATCGAGCCTTCCTTGATCGAAAGATGGTCTTTCGACTTCGAAGGATATCCTTCGATCACACTGACACAACTGACAAAAAGTTGACGGGTAGGTGAAAAAGGTGATGGGTTGGTGAAGCAACTTTCGGCAGAAGGGATGTCCTGACACAACTTTTCTACCAACTTTGAAAATATTACCCAAAATGGACAACCTTATCCAGAAACCGGTCACCGGAATTATGACCGGAATTTGGCCGGAAATCACCAAAAGCCTTAAAAACAAGTTTTTAAGTTACCCAACCCAAACTTGAACACTCCCGAAAGGTTTAGAACGCGTTTTTCAGTTTAAAGATGCAGGAAAACCACCAAAAACGGGTGCTTAACCAAGTGTCCAAACACACCAAGAACTTGAACAAACACGGTTTTAAACAAGGTAAAGAGCCTTGGCTCTGATACCACTTGTAGGTCCCTCTCGGAGGATGACGAACCTAAACCTTGTTATACAAACCCACTAGCGAGTGCGGAATCCAAGCTAGCAAGCAAACCGAGATGAAACAAGTATAAACACAAACACACAAAGGTTCACCGATTAACACCACTTGTATTAATACGTATGAAAGTTCCGGTTACTAGCACAATGTTTACAAATCAGTTTTGCAAACTCTCAAGGTGTGTGTGTGTTTCGGACAGAATGCTCTCAACTTTTTTTCTCTCTATGTGTGCATCTGCCTATCAAGTCAGTCTACTAACACACACTGCATGGGTATATATATACCCAGCACAGATTGTCTTGTCCGAAGGATCCGATAGATGGTCGAAGGATCATCTATCGACTACAAAGCCATCGAAGGATTTACAGGGACCTCGAAGGATGATCTATCGAGGTCCATCAATCGAAGCATATCTTTCGAAGAGATCGAAGGATCTACATCATCCTTCGATCTCTCATCCTTCGAGACAGACAATCACATCTATATTTCTAACTGTTTGGCCAAGTCAAACTAGGAGGACAGTTGACTTGGTCAAACTTACATGACTAACAAGGACATCGTTTATAACGTGACCGAATACAGACAAAGTACAGACACAAGTGCACCAACACTTCTCGAATCGGAACGGAAGCCGCGGGTGGTTGTCGAACACCATTCTTGGTAAATGCTTTATTAATTTACTCGATCACTTCGATCACTTTAAATCTTTAATGCTTTATTAATTTACTCGATCACCACATACTTCCATCTTTTTATAGCTACACCTTACACATACAACCGCAATGACATCCGGGGATGAACACCACCTTCATCTCGACTTGAACAAGCCCCCACCAGATGCCGACCAACACTGTTCCGAACCAGCTACATCTCGTGTGTTACGGAATGCATGCACAAAAAGATACAATGAGTCACACGGTGCCGGAAGGCGTCTACGTAGCGCATCATGAAGAACATCTAGACAAGACCTGCAACAAGGGAATAACACTATATAATACATATTGAAAGGATACAATTGGAATTTTACAACCTCAATCTAACAACTTCATTCAATAATCACTATATATCTATATCTATATCTATATCTATACTACTATATAATACATATTGAAAGGATACAATTGGAATTTTACAACCTCAATCTAACAACTTCATTCAATAATCTCTATTCATTAAACTTCAATTAATGGTGTCTAGATTTTATTTTTGTTGTATTTAAAAAAAGTGTCCTAATTGATATGCGGACGTTACTACGTTACTATTTGAGAAGATAGTTTTTATTTAAATTGATGTGGAAGTTGAATTGGCAGGGTTACTAATAAATTAGACAAATGAAAGGCTCACATTACGTTACAATCTGACAACTTAGATTTTATTTAAACTTAAAAGTAAGAGTGTATTCCTTTTCATAAAACGATTAGTCTTAAATTAGCTTATTGAAGATTTAAATGATGTGGAAGTTGAATTGGAATGGTTCAGCATATAACGACCGGCTTCTTTTTAAGTACTCACTCAACTTCCATCTTTCTCTTTTACATATGATCCATCTCTCTGCTTTGTTTCGAGTTACAACCATCACCAGATCCTTACACATTAGTCTCAACATAACCATCGACCATACACCACCGCGCACACCGGTTGTTTCTGTCCCTCGTAGACAATAAGCTCCCTTACTATTTCGTCTCGCCAAACCACCATTTGCCGATAACCGTGACGACCACGTTGTTGTTGCTATAGGCTTGCCGCCGCATCACAAGACCGCTGCAACCCGCCATAACAATTCTCAACGTTCCTACTTCTCGAATCGGAACCGAAGCCGCGGGTCGTTTTCGAACACCATCCTTGGTAAATGCTTTATTAATTTACTCCATCACTTTAAATCTTTAACACTTTGGTTGCAAACTATAAATAACCTCCCTTACTATTTCATCTCTCCAGACAACCATTTGCCGATAACCGTGACCAAAAAGCTGTTGTGATGTTTGCACTTATTGATCAGACAAACAATACTTTAGACCAAACATATATTATCTGTTAATTTAGTCCTCACACTTTTTATTTAATAATAACTATGATTTATGTCTATTTAATCATTTAATGGGAATGACACGTTTCGCATTGTGGATGTACAGTTCTTTAACAGCTTTTGTGGCCTTCATAATTGGACTCCAATATGGTCATATTTTGACCGAATGACAGGTGAATCTCATTGATCTTGATTAATATAGTTTTCTGAAAGCATTAGTTAATAGTCATTGTAAACAAAAAGCACAAACTTTTGCATTGGGAGTGGTGTTATTCAGTATGTCATGAAGTAATATTTGAAGCTATGAAACTCCATTTTCTGTTGTTTCTCAAAGTCTAACACGCTATCCATTGGGAGATTAATAATTAATACATGAGAGTGGTACTACATGTTCTTGCAGGGCCATAAAGACCAACTTTGCAACTGGTCATTCATGTCAGTTTTGTTTCTGGTTATTGGATCCATACTTGCTCTTCTAGGTATGTATTTTTCAATATCATAATTATACAAAACCGACATGAAGGAGAATATTGATGTCTGTTGCTACAAATCTCTCCAAACAACCATTTGCCGATAACCATGACGACCACGTTGTTGTTGCTACAGGCTTGCCGCCGCATCACAAGACCGCTGCAACCCGCCATATCAATTCTCAACGTTGCTACTTCTCGAATCGGAACGGAAGCCGCGGGTGGTTGTCGAACACCATTCTTGGTAAATGCTTTATTAATTTACTCGATCACTTCGATCACTTTAAATCTTTAATGCTTTATTAATTTACTCGATCACCACATACTTCCATCTTTTTATAGCTACACCTTACACATACAACCGCAATGACATCCGGGGATGAACACCGCCTTCATCTCGACTTGAACAAGCCCCCACCAGATGCCGACCAACACTGTTCCGAACCAGCTACATCTCGTGTGTTACGGAGTGCATGCACAAAAAGATACAATGAGTCACACGGTGCCGGAAGGCGTCTACGTAGCGGTTAGGGCTGGATTTTTATCATACGTGATCCTTATACGTGATCCTAACCAGTGATCCTTGTTTCTTTGGCAGACAGTGATCCTCAACAGGACTTCAGGATCAGGATCATGGACCATTAAAAGGATCCTCATGCTAACAGTTACCTTCGTGTAATACAACATTATTTTGCAGGAACATCTAGCAGGACACGCTCTTAGCATCATAATCAAGGGACGCGTTTTCACAATTATAGCACGAGCTTAATCAAAGATAGACGTTGCAAAGGATATGGAAACTTAGCTTGATTTAAGGGCGGCAATTTAGGCTAGATTGTCTTTTATTTCTAAAGGGGTAATGAGCTGATTATTAGTCTTTTTACCTAAAATAGGTCACCTACACTTGTATATATAACACTCTTCCTCATTCGGAAGAACACACAACACAACTCTCACACGCTTAGACACTCGAAACTATAGTGATCCTTGTACTCAGCTCATTATCATCCAAAGTTGTAACTATTTTTCTTATATTGAAGTTTGGTGATTGGTAGTTGCCATCACCCGAGGTTTTTTATGCCGGAGATCATACATTGATCAAGGGCTTTTTCCTCGTATAAATCATTTTGTCTTTGCATATTTTATACTGAAGTGATCCTTTACTTTTTCTACAAACCAAGCATCATACCCCATTTACATAAAGTTTGGTTGCATTATCCTTGTGTGATTTTTGACCAAAACAGTTTGGCGTCCACCGTGGGGCAATTGGTGCTTCATTCATAAGAAAACCTTTTGTTCGAAATCATTTCATAGAATTACATGGCTTCATCATTGAAAAACATGTCCACGGCAATGTCTGCAGTCACCTCGTCCCAGAACATTCTGCCTCCACCACCGGCAGGATCCCAGAAGAATGCTGAGAAGAGACAAACTCCTACTAATTCTAAAACTCCATCTCCTTCTGCTATGAATTCTTATATTCCCAGTACTAGTGATGTATTTACTTTGATTTTGCAGATGAAGGATCGTATGCAGCGGCAGGATGAAACTAATGAAAGGATCCTCAGGGAAATTGGAGATCTCAAAAGACAGAAGAAAACGGCAGAGGATCATTCCCCACTGATGCCCAAGTCTTTGAGCTTTGATACTCCAATTGTCACACCCGCTCGTAGCGGAAGCGCGAGGTGTGATCTGTATGGTTTTCATTGCATAAATATCGATGTACATGAACAAACTATATGAATAAAACATACTCCATTGCCATTACATAAGTTTTTCAAAAGATTACAACATAAGTTTAGTGTGTCGGTTACAAACCATTAACATAAAAGTAAAGTGTTATTGTTTCATACATTAACATGAAATAAACTACTAAGGTTTAAACCATCATATTTCCGCAAAGAGGCGGAATATAACAGTTAAACCCTCCAAAAGATGGCATGGAGTTCTGGTACTTATTATCTTGACTGAGAATCCCGACATGGTCCTTTAATTCCCTGAAATACATGTTAAGTTTGGAAAACATCAACAAAAGTTGGCGAGTTCATGCAGTTTAGTTGTAAAAGATGTATTTATAATGTAAGTTGTAGTATGTAAAGCGTCAATGAAATCGTTGATCATTAATGTTTTGCAAGGACATTAATATGTGTGACGAAAAAGGAAGCAATCCAACCCTAGACGATTTTATGCCGATTCCTATCGACTGGGACACAAAAGCACTCTTCCGTATGGGTCCACGACCAAGAGTGGGGCTCGCCAAAACCCATTAGATCTAACCACTTGTACCTAGGTCCAAACTGGATTAATGGTGCTTAGATGTATAACCCTAATTCGCACATGATCTAAGGTGTTTCATTCCCTAACTTTAACATACGTTGAACATGTATTTTCCCCGATAGTTGTAAAGTTGTAAAACATTTAAATGAATAGGGGACATGAACTCACAGTATCGCGTCCTGTGAATAGATGAAAATAAGATCTCACGTGCGGTCGTCCTGAATAGCGTTGCGACCTACAAATGTTCTTATTTTTGTTAGACACTTCGGTCTTTGTATATAACTTGAGTACAAGTCTTGTGTCTTATTTGTGTGTAAGACTTGTATGTCTATACTGTTCGTTGAACGGTGTATTTAGATGAATGAGTTGTTAATCTATTATATATATATATATATATATATATATTTCACCAAATATATACATATATGTCATCTTGTATCATGTGAGTTGTATAGTCGGATTTAGTCCTCTTAATCTCGTGTCTTATATGTATCAATTGTACGATTGTGTTTACAATAATGGTATCATTGGGCCGAGCCCATGTTTTCATGTTTTTGGGCCCCAAATAGTGTTGGGCCTAAATAGTGTTGGGCCTCAAATAGTGTTGGGCTTGAATAGTGTTGGGCCTCAAATAGTGTTGGGCTTAAATAGTGTTGGGCTTGAATAGTGTTGGGCTTGAATAGTGTTGGGCTTGAATAGTGTTGGGCTTGAATAGTGTTGGGCTTGAATAGTGTTGGGCCTTGGCCCATATGTTTGGTATTGGGCTTGGCCCATGAGTTTTTGATATTGGGCTTAGCCCATGTCTTTATGTTAAGCCCATTAAGTATAATAAGCCCATTTGTTATAAAATAGCCCACTAGTATAATAAGCCTTTCATTTTTATAAAAAAAACCTTTTTATAAAAATTTACTAAGTACATTTGTTAGTAAATAAAAACATACTAGTTTTTGTAAGTTTATAAACATCCGAAAATTTGTTATCGATAGCATATTTATATTTCGTGTCGAAAAATCGTCTAAACATCGTAGTAACTCTTCGGATTGGCAATTCACTTATGTAGTCGTCCGTCGTTCATTTTGACCATAAATGGTGTCCGATTATTTGAATCGTCCGTAACTCGTTTTAAGGCGTAAATATGTGAAGTCTTGTAAGACTTTAGTCGAAATGTTTATTGTGTTCATTTGTATCATTGTATTCAAGTTCCTAGTTATAATACATATAACTAATACAAACATATAACACATAGCCCTTAAGTTGTTAAGTTAACTAAATATATATTTTCTCAAAAATATATATTTATATCAACTTTGATTTTATAAAAACTATTCTTAAAAATCTTTTAATCTAATAAAGATTTTGTCAAAAATAATAGTTTTTATAACTTATGATTTTTAAGAAAAACTTGGCCATATTTTATTAGAAATATGGACTTTGCCATGTTTAATAAAAACACATCTTTTCTTATAAAATCACCACAAATCTTCTCATATTTTTCTTAATAAAAACATAAGAGATTTATAACATAACTTATCAAGATGAACTCATAATCATGTAGGGTTTTGGTATGATCTTTACATATGTTTACTAGTCCAAAAATCATATTTTACTTCTAGTTTTAACAAGCTTTTTATAAAAACCCATCTTGTATGTTTTCTTTTTATAACTTGTAAAAGCATTATTTTTAGTTAACCACTTTATATACTTTAACAAAAACAAAGATCATGATCATCCATCTAATCTTTCATGTTTAACAAAACCCTTAAACACTTTCATGAACACTTGTTAGATTATGTTTTTAAACATCATCTAACAAGTGATTTGTATGCTAATCATCAAAACTAGACCAAATATGCAAGTAATCATCAATAAATCACAACATAAACACATTTTTATATTATGATTATTATTTTGCTTCTTTATATTTTCATCTTATTTTGTATTGTTCTTTTAGTCATAAGTTGTTCTTTAACAATAAATACATAAACAAGTATGAAAATAAAGGATTTAGAATGCTCACTTCTAGCTCTTGGCTAGGGATGATCTAGGTGAAAATGAAAAGCAAAGAAGATGAAGATTTGATGGTTGAAAGCCCTTAGATGGATGGAAATGCTTGCTTCTACTTGTGGTTGCCTTAGATCCTCCTAAGTTCCATGAAAATGCATCTTGATCATCATGAAAGTGGCTTGAAAATGAAGATGGGGGAGGGGTGTTCTTGACCGAAAATGGGGGTATGTTTGGGAGCTTTTGGTGTTGTGAAAATGGAAGGTGAAATGCATGAATGAAAAGCTTAGGAATGAAGTAACTAGTTACTAGTAATGATCATATTTCACCACTTGCATCCACTTGCAAGACTTTAGTAACCATCTAGGATATTTGTGGTAACAAGTAAAAAAAAATGGGTCCCACAAAGGGGTGTTGCAACCGTGAATGGGGGGGGGGTTCCCTTTGCTTTTCCTTCTTGAATTACTTAGTAAAAATGTTAGAGTTCTTAGTTAGATGTTTTAGGTAGTTTATAAGTATAAGTGTTTAAGTGTTTAAAGGGTGTTAAATGATCATTACTAGACCATAATGATCCAATTAACACTAGATGATCATTAAAAAAAAGATTTGACATTGTTCGGATAATTGTTTCGATTTGTTTCGGTTAGATGTTATTTGAACGCTAAGTTGCGAAACTTGTGTGAATTGATGTAGTTATTGGCTCGGATGATACCCAAATGTATCCTCACATGAATTATATGTCAAATAATATTTTTACATGTCGTAAAAATATTAGAAAGCTGATTTTCAGCAGAATTTCTGCGGAAAAGTGTTGAAATCATCGCTTTTAGTGCTTTTCGGGAAATTTTTAGTGTTATCGGACTTCGGAAAGGATTTAAATCAAACTCTTGTATTCCTAGTTAGGGTTTAATATATATAAGATGTTGGACTTTCGTCTAAGTCCTAAAGATGTCGTTTAGATGATTTATGCGGATTCTGCTTTTTCGTCAGAATACTAGTTTATTAGGTGCTTTTCTAGTAGTTTCGATGCATTGTTTAAACTGTTCCAAATGTACTTAATAAAAATGAGTCATATGCATCCTAAGTAAGTATTCCTTGAGTATTCTATGTGTATGTCACGAAACAAGCAGTTCGGATGTTCAAAATGAATAAAAATGTAGCTAAAAATATAGCTAAAATGAGTATTTTAAGTGTGAAAAGTTACCGTAAAGTGGCAGTTGTCACACCAATGATTACTTCTCAGCCATCAGGAATTCCAGACGTGCAAATTATGGGAGAATCAAGAGGATTGCACCTCGGATCGACAGCAATGACTCAGGCATCTGGCTCACACTTTCAGCCGGCAGGATCCTGTCCCCAGCATATGGGATCCCTCATGAATTCGGGAGCCTATCCGGGAGCACAGCAGTTTCAAGGATCCTACTTTGTTCCAGGATCATCCCAGGGTCAAGGATCCTACTTTGTTCCAGGATCATCCCAGGGTCAAGGATCCTCCTTCGTTTCAGGATCATCCCAGATACCAGGATCCTTCCAGATACCAGGATCCTTCCAGGTGCCAGGATCCCTAAAAAGTTTGCAAGCAGGAAGTCTAGATGTCCATCAAGGGGACTTCATTCCAATGCAGACCATTGCTTCCACTGGTCCCTCCGTTGTTCCAGAATCCCAGCAATATGGATTCCCTAACTTGAACCCAATGTGAGGTAACACCTTAAATAATTATCCTACCACTAACCATGGATTCATGCAGGATACAGGTGTCAATCATGCTATGGCCAGGGAATTGCAGAAACTAAAAGATATGATCTCAAGTGTTCCAGGGGTAGTCAAGCCTATCCCAGAGATTGCAGATGGAAGCCATAAGGTATCTCGCTTTGCACCACCAATTTGTGATGCAGAGGTACCCAAAAGGTTCCATATCCCTACTATGAAGCTGTATGATGGTACAACGGATCCAGAAGAGCACATAGCACAATACAGGGAGAGGATGGAGATCAACCCTATCCCAGAAAAACTGAAAGAAGCATGCCTATGTAAAGGATTTGGATCCACTCTTACTGGATCAGCTCTTAAGTGGCTGCTAAGTCTTCCCCCCTACTCTATTACTTCATTTGCTAATTTAGTTAATTTATTCAATAACCAATTCTCTTGTAGTAGAAAATTTGAAAGATTAACCAGTGATTTATATAGGGTAACTCAAAGTCATAATGAATCATTAAGGGATTATATAACTAAATTTAGCAAAGAATCCTTGGACATTCCCAACTTGGATATGGCTACGGCTGTTGAAGCCTTCAAAATGGGACTGCTCAAGGATTCATTATTCTATGATGATCTTGTTATGACACCATGCAGGAACCTAGATGAAGTAAGAACTCGGGCACTCAGGTTCATCCGGCTAGAGGATGACAAGAGGATCCAGGAGAGACAAGTAGGATCCTCAAAACAGGAGAAGCAAGGATCCTCCTTCAAGAACAACAAATTCAAATCCTACCATAGAAATGAGAACCAGAATGTGCATGCTGTTGACCAAGAAGAGGATGATGAAGATTATCCTCCAATCTCAGAATATTGTTTTTCCGTTGATAATCATGAACTAATCCTTGCAATGCAGAATCTAGGTGAAAAAGCTAGGTGGCCCAGGAAGAATGATAAACCATCCGGGACTAAAGACAAGTCAAAATGGTGTGCATACCATGAGGATTTCGGGCATCTAACTGAAGAATGCATAGCTTTAAGAAAAGAGATTGGATATCTGTTAAGCAAGGGGCACCTAAAAGAACTGTTGGGAAGAAAAAAGCAAAGGACTCAGGATCCTGAAAGGATCCCTGAAAAGGCTCCAGCACCTCCGGCAAATACACAAGTGATCAACTTTATTTCCGGAGGATCAGACATCTGTGGTACATCCTTCTCGGCGGCCAAAAGACATGCAAAGGAATCAAAAATGGATAATGGAGAAAGGCCTATTAGAACATCAAGTGTCTCAGAAGGGAAGATGATAACGTTTGATGAGGATGATCGCATTAACATTCAGGATCCTCATCATGATAGTTTAGTTATCACTCTCTTTATCTCTAACCATTTTGTCCGCAGGATCCTTATCGATGGAGGAAGCTCAGTGAACATTATCCAGCTTGATGTTCTGAAGAAAATGGGAATCCCAGAATCAGACATCACACAAAGATCCTCCGTGCTTGTAGGATTCAGTGGAGAAACGAAGAAAACTCTGGGGGACATCAAACTCCCAATCTACGTGGAAGGATTACATAATTACCAGAAATTTTGCGTTATTGACTGTTTATCTTGTTGCAATGTTATCCTTGGCAGGCCCTGGATACATGATATGAAAGCAGTCCCATCCACCTATCATCAATGTGTGAAACTCCCTAGCCCATGGGGGATAATCAAGATCGACAGTGATCAGCAGGAGGCTAAGGATTGTTATACCTCATCCATGAAGCCAACCTCGAAGCCAAGGGAGCAATAGCAATTACAGTATCCTCCGAGGAATGTCTTGGAGGCAAGGGAACAAGATGTGGACGAAATCCTCTTGGATCCTAGTGATCCTGAATCAAAAATCTACATCGGATCAGGGATCCTTGGCAAGATGAAAGAAGACTTAACATCCTTCCTCAAAAGAAGAAAATCTACCTTCGCTTGGAAACATGAAGATATGACAGGTATATCTAAGGATATTATTACTCACAAACTTGGCATTGACAGGTCTATCAAACCAATCCATCAAAAAAGGAGGAAGTTTGCACCAGAAAGGAATGTCATTATCCAAGAAGAAGTAGAGAGACTACTTCGAGCAGGTATGATCAGAGAGGTAAAGTATCCAAAATGGTTAGCCAATGTGGTCGTTGTCCAAAAGAAAAACGGAAAGTGGAGGGTATGTGTCGATTTCACTGATCTGAATAAGGCATGTCCCAAGGATCCTTTCCCATTACCCCACATTGACTCCATGGTGGATGCAACAGCGGGGCATGAACTGTTGACTTTTATGGATGCATCATCTGGATTCCAACAAATTCAGATGGAACCATCTGACCAAGAGGATACAACCTTTATGACCCCAACAGGTTTGTATTGTTATATTGCCATGCCTTTTGGATTAAGAAATGCAGGTGCAACATATCAAAGGCTGGTGAATATGATGTTCAAAGATCAAATTGGACAAACTATGGAAGTATACATAGATGATATGGTAGTCAAATCAAAGAAAGCTGAGGATCACCTAAGGGATTTGGAAGAAGCATTTGATATCCTTGATAATTATAACATGAAGCTTAATCCTTCAAAATGCCACTTTGGTGTTAAGGCAGGAAAATTCCTAGGATATATGGTAACTCAGAGGGGCATTGAGGCAAGTCCGGAGCAAATTAAAGCACTAGTAAACATCAAGTCCCCTGCCAATGCTAAGGATGTGCAAAGGCTAACAGGCAGGATAGCAGCTCTGAACAGGTTCATATCAAAATCCTCAGAAAAATGTAAAGAATTTTACGATATCCTAAGGAAGAACAAGAAGTTTGAATGGACTGAGAAACATGAGAATGCTTTACAAGCCCTTAAAGAATATATGTCCTCAGCACCAGCATTCTCAAAACCCGAAAAAGGAGATGTGTTATCCTTATATTTGGTGGTATCCTCAACCGCTGTAAGTGCTGTCCTTGTTAAGGATCACGAAGGTACACAATATCCTATCTACTATGTAAGTAAGAGTTTACTTGATGCCGAATCCAGGTACTCACACCTCGAAAAACTTATTCTTGCATTAATCATGGCATCAACTAAGTTAAGGCATTATTTTGAAACCCATACTATTGTTGTTAGAACTAACTTTCCAATTAAGAATGTCCTCAGGAAACCAGAGATGTCAGGAAGAATGGCTAAGTGGGCAGTAAAGCTTAGTGCCCATGATATAAGATATGAGCCAAGAACAGCCATTAAATCCCAAGCACTAGCTGACTTTGTGGCTGATTTCAGTAGTGATCTACAAAAAGAAGCAGAATTGGAAGTCCAACAGCTGGATGAGACCAAGGATCCTTGGATACTACACACTGATGGATCCTCAAATGTCAAGGGCACAGGGCTCGGGATACTACTAAAATCGCCACAGGGGGACATAATACCCCACTCCATAGCCTGTGAGTTCCAAGCAACTAACAATGAGGCTGAATATGAAGCCTTAATTGCTGGCTTGCAAATTGCTAAGGATATGGGGGTAAAATATCTTAAAGTATATGTAGACTCATTATTGATCACCAATCACTTTAATGGATCCTGTTAGGGCTGGATTTTTATTATAGGTGATCCTTACACGTGATCCTAACCAGTGATCCTTGTTTCTTTGGCAGACAGTGATCCTCAGCAGGACTTCAGGATCAGGATCATGGGACATTATAGGATCCTCATACTAACGATCATCTTCGCTTAATGCAATGTTATTTTTGCAGGAATATCTAGCAGGATACGCTCTAAGCATCATGATCAAGTGACGCGTCTTCACAATTATGGCAAGAGCTTAATCGGAGATAAACGTTGCACAGGATATGGAAACATGGCTTGATTTATGGGCGGCAATTTAGGCTAGATTATCTTTTATTTCTAAAGGGGTAATGAGCTGATAATTAGTCCTTTTACCTAAAATAGGTCACCTACACTTGTATAAATACCACTCTCCATCATTTGGAAGAACACACACGACATATAACGCAACTCTCACACACTTAGACACTCGAAACAATAGTGATCCTTGTACTCAGCTCATTATCATCCGAAGTTGTAATCATTTTGTTCTTATATTGAAGTTTGGTGATCGGTAGTTGCCATCACCCGAGGTTTTTTATGCCGGAGATCATATATTGATCAAGGGCTTTTTCCTCGTATAAATCATTGTGTCTTTGCATCTCTATCACGAAAGTGATCCTTTACTTTTATAATTAACCAAGCATCATACCCCGATTACATAAAGTTTGGTTACATTATCCTTGTGTGATTTTTGACCAAAACAGTTTGGCGCCCACCGTGGGGCAATTGGTGCTTCATTCATAAGAAAACCTTTTTGTTCGAAATCATTTCAAAGAATTACATGGCTTCATCATTGAAAAACATGTCCACGACAATGTCTGCAGTCACCTCGTCCCAGAACATTCTGCCTCCACCACCGGCAGGATCCCAGAAGAATGCTGAGAAGAGACAAACTCCTACTACTTCTAAAACTCTATCTCCTTCTGCTATGAATTCTTATATTCCCAGTACTAGTGATGTATTTACTTTGATTTTGCAGATGAAGGATCGTATGCAGCGGCAGGATGAAACTAATGAAAGGATCCTCAGGGAAATTGGAGATCTCAAAAGACAGAAGAAAACGGCAGAGGATCATTCTCCATTGATGCCCAAATCCTTGAGCTTTGATACTCCAATGATTACTTCTCAGCCATCAGGAATGCCAGACGTGCAAATTATGGGAGAATTAAGAGGATTGCACCATGGATCGACAGCAATGCCTCAGGCATTAGGCTCACACTTCCAGCCGGCAGGATCCTACCCCCAGCATTTGGGATCCTTCACGAATCGGGGAGCCTATCCGGGGGCACAGCAGTTTCAAGGATCCTACTTTGTTCCAGGATCATTCCCAGGCCAAGGATCCTCCTTTGTTCCAGGATCGTCCCAGGTTCAAGGATCCTCCTTCGTTCCAGGATCCTCTCAGACACCAGGATCCTTCCAGATGCCAGGATCCCTAAAAAGTTTGCAAACAGGAAGTCTAGATGTCCATCAAGGGGACTTCATTCCAATGCAGACCATTGCTTCCACTGGTCCCTCCGTTGTTCCAGAATCCCAGCAATATGGATTCCCTAACTTGAACCCAATGGGAGGTAACACTTTAAATAATTATCCTACCACTAACCATGGATTCATGCAGGATACAGGTACCAATCATGCTATGGCCAGGGAGTTGCAGAAGCTAAAAGATATGATCTCAAGTGTTCCAGGGGTAGTCAAGCCTATCCCAGAGATTGCAGATGGAAGCCACAAGGTATCTCGCTTTGCACCACCAATTTGTGATGCAGAGGTACCCAAAAGGTTCCATATCCCAACTATGAAGCTGTATGATGGTACAACGGATCCAGAGGAGCACATAGCACAATACAGGGAAAGGATGGAGATCAATCCTATCCCAGAAAAGTTGAAGGAAGCATGCCTATGTAAAGGATTTGGATCCACTCTTAATGGATCAGCTCTTAAGTGGCTGCTAAGTCTTCCCCCCTACTCTATTACTTCATTTGCTAATTTAGTTAATTTATTCAATAACCAATTCTCTTGTAGTAGAAAATTTGAAAGATTAACTAGTGATTTGTACAGGATAACTCAAAATCATAATGAATCATTAAGGGATTATATAACTAAATTTAGTAAAGAATCCTTGGACATTCCCAACTTGGATATGGCTACGGCTGTTGAAGCCTTCAAAATGGGACTTCTTAAGGATTCATTATTCTATGATGATCTTGTTATGACACCGTGCAGGAATCTAGATGAAGTAAGAACTCGGGCACTCAGGTTCATCCGGCTAGAGGATGATAAGAGGATCCAGGAGAGACAAGTAGGATCCTCAAAACCGGAGAAGCAAGGATCCTCCTTCAAGAACAATAAATTCAAATCCTACCATAGAAACGATAACCAGAATGTGCATGCTGTTGACCAAGAAGAGGATGATGAAGATTATCCTCCAATCTCAGAATACTGTTTTTCCGTTGATAATCATGAACTGATCCTTGCAATGCAGAATCTAGGTGAAAAGGCTAGATGGCCCAGGAAGAACGATAAACCATCCGGGACTAAAGACAAGTCAAAATGGTGTGCATACCATGAGGATTTCGGGCATCTAACTGAAGATTGCATAGCCTTAAGAAAAGAAATTGGATACCTGCTAAGAAAGGGGCATCTAAAAAATTGCTGGGGAGAAAAAAGCAAAGGACCCAGGATCCTGAAAGGATCCCCGAAAAAGCTCCAGCACCTCCGGCAAATGCACAAGTGATCAACTTTATTTCCGGAGGATCAGACATCTGTGGTACATCCTTCTCGGCGGCCAAAAGACATGCAAAGGAGTAAAAAATGGATAATGGAGAAAGGCCTATTAGAACATCAAGTGTCTCAGAAGGGAAGATGATAACGTTTGATGAGGATGATCGCATTAACATTCAGGATCCTCATCACGATAGTTTAGTTATCACTCTCTTTATCTCTAACCATTTTGTCCGCAGGATCCTTATTGATGGAGGAAGCTCAGTGAACATTATCCAGCTCGATGTTCTGAAGAAGATGGGAATCCCAGAATCAGACATCACACCAAGATCCTCCGTGCTTGTAGGATTCAGTGGGGAAACGAAGAAAACTCTGGGGGACATCAAACTCCCAATCTACGTGGAAGGATTACATAATTATCAAAAATTTTGTGTTATTGACTGTTTATCTTGTTGCAATGTTATCCTTGGCAGGCCTTGGATACATGATATGAAAGCAGTCCCATCTACCTACCATCAATGTGTGAAGCTCACTAGCCCATGGGGAATAATCAAGATCGACAGCGATCAGCAGGAGGCTAAGGATTGTTATACCTCATCCATGAAGCCAACCTCGAAGCCAAGGGAGCAATAGCAATTACAGTATCCTCCGAGGAATGTCTTGGAGGCAAGGGAACAAGATGTGGACGAAATCCTCTTGGATCCTAGTGATCCTGAATCAAAAATCTATATCGGATCAGGGATCCTTGGCAAGATGAAAGAAGACTTAACATCCTTCCTCAAAAGAAGAAAATCTACCTTCGCTTGGAAACATGAAGATATGACAGGTATATCTAAGGATATTATTACTCACAAACTTGGCATTGACAGGTCTATCAAACCAATCCATCAAAAAAGGAGGAAGTTTGCACCAGAAAGGAATGCCATTATCCAAGAAGAAGTAGAGAGACTACTTCGAGCAGGTATGATCAGAGAGGTAAAGTATCCAAAATGGTTAGCCAATGTGGTCGTTGTCCAAAAGAAAAACGGAAAGTGGAGGGTATGTGTCGATTTCACTGATCTGAATAAGGCATGTCCCAAGGATCCTTTCCCATTACCCCACATTGACTCCATGGTGGATGCAACAGCGGGGCATGAACTGTTGACTTTTATGGATGCATCATCTGGATTCCAACAAATTCAGATGGAACCATCTGACCAAGAGGATACAACCTTTATGACCCCAACAGGTTTGTATTGTTATATTGCCATGCCTTTTGGATTAAGAAATGCAGGTGCAACATATCAAAGGCTGGTGAATATGATGTTCAAAGATCAAATTGGACAAACTATGGAAGTATACATAGATGATATGGTAGTCAAATCGAAGAAAGCTGAGGATCACCTAAGGGATTTGGAGGAAGCATTTGATATCCTTGATAATTATAACATGAAGCTTAATCCTTCAAAGTGCCACTTTGGTGTTAAGGCAGGAAAATTCCTAGGATATATGGTAACTCAGAGGGGCATTGAGGCAAGTCCGGAGCAAATTAAAGCACTAGTAAACATCAAGTCCCCTGCCAATGCTAAGGATGTGCAAAGGCTAACAGGCAGGATAGCAGCCCTGAACAGGTTCATATCAAAATCCTCAGAAAAATGCAAAGAATTTTACGATATCCTAAGGAAAAACAAGAAATTTGAATGGACTGAGAAACATGAGAATGCTTTACAAGCCCTTAAAGAATATATGTCCTCAGCACCAGCATTGTCAAAGCCCGAAAAAGGAGATGTGTTATCCTTATATTTGGCGGTATCCTCAACCGCTGTAAGTGCTGTCCTTGTGAAGGATCATGAAGGTACACAATATCCTATCTACTACGTAAGTAAGAGTTTACTTGATGCCGAATCCAGAATGTCCTCAGGAAACCAGAGATATCAGGAAGAATGGCTAAGTGGGCAGTAAAGCTTAGTGCCCATGATATAAGATATGAACCAAGAACAGCCATTAAATCCCAAGCACTAGCTGACTTTGTGGCTGATTTCAGTAGTGATCTACAAAGAGAAGCAGAATTGGAGGTCCAACAGCTGGATGAGACCAAGGATCCTTGGATACTACACACTGATGGATCCTCAAATGTAAAGGGCACAGGGCTCGGGATACTACTAAAATCGCCACAGGGAGACATAATACCCCACTCCATAGCCTGTGAGTTCCAAGCAACTAACAATGAGGCTGAGTATGAAGCCTTAATTGCTGGCTTGCAAATCGCTAAGGATATGGGGGTAAAATATCTTGAAGTATATGTAGACTCATTGTTGATCACTAATCACTTTAATGGATCCTACGCTGTTAAAGGTGAAAAACTAACCAAGTATTTAGAGATAGTCAAAGAATTGGCACTCTCTTTTGTTTCTTTCAGTCTGACACAGGTACCAAGGGAGGAAAACACAGAGGCTGATGCATTGGCCAACCTAGGATCATCCTTGAAGATTCCAGAAGATATAAGTATCCCTATCATCCATATCCTGGCTCCTGCTATCAAAAATCAGGTGGCCATGGAAATAGAAGAGGATACTGCGATGATCTCTAGTGAAGAAGCTCAACCTTATTCAGGATCATGGATCTCACCAATCATGAGATACTTGCAACACGGGGAGATTCCGATGAAAGAAAATCCTAGAGCTTTCAGGATTAAGGTATCTCAATTCACAATTTTGAATGATGTATTATATAAGCGATCTCTTGCAGGACCATACTTGAGATGTATTGAGGATCCTGAAATTGAAGAAGTATTGAAAGATTTCCACGAATGAGATTATGGAAACCACACTGGGGGCAGAGCATTGTTCTCAAGGATCCTTAGAACAGGATACTACTGGCCAACCATGAAAAGGGATGTTGTAGAATATGCTAAGAAGTGTGATCCTTGCCAAAGACATAGCAATATCCTCCATCAGCCAGCTGAATTTTTACACCCAATACCATCCTCTTGGCCATTCATGAGATGGGGAATGGATATAGTTGGCAAGCTTCCTAAAGCACCTGGTGGAAAAGTATTTATGCTTGCCATGACTGACTATTTTTCCAAGTGGATAGAAGCTGAAGCCTTCGCCCAAGTCAGAGAAAAGGAAGTCATATCCTTCATTAAAAGAAACATTATAACTAGATTTGGCATTCCCTCTGAGATTGTATGTGATAATGGCTCCCAATTCATTGGAAGCAGAACCACTAACTTTTGTGACAGTTGGGGAATCAAGATGATAACATCAACACCAGTTCATCCACAAGCCAATGGTCAAGCAGAATCATCCAACAAGATCATCATCAACAATCTGAAGAAGAAGCTAGGATCCAAGAAGGGGAAATGGGCAGAAGAGTTACCTTATGTGCTATGGGCTGATAGGACAACTCCCAAGAACGCCACTGGTCAAACACCTTTCTCTTTAGTATTTGGGGCAGAAGTAGTGATCCCAACAGAAATGGTGATCCCAACTGCTAGAACAAGTGCACGTGATCCTGAAGAAAATGCTACAATCCTGGCTCAGGACTTGGATACTATTGAGGAAATCAGGGATCTGGCTAGAATAAGGATGGCAAGCTACCAACAAAGAATGGCTGGTGCTTACAACAAAAACGTTAGGATAAGGAAGTTCCAAGTCGGAGATATGGTGTTGAGAAAAACATTCCAAAACACTATTAATCCTGCTGACGGGAAGTTAGCACCAAAATGGGAAGGCCCTTACTTAATTGAAGCCGAAGCAGGAAAGGGGGCATACAGGTTGCTAACCATGGAAGGAAATTTGTTACCAAGAGCCTGGAATGCTGTTCACTTGAAGAGATATTTCATGTAAACATGATCCTTCAAGCATGTGATCCTTATCCTTGAAGGATCCCGGTGATATCAGTGATCCTTACTCTGGTAATGTGCTTATCCTAGAACTATTACATTTTCTTACTTTTTACCAAAGGATAAGGATCCTGTATCCTTCATCCTCTTCTCACGAACCATTTGAGTTATGATAGTTCAGGTATCCACAGCATATCATCGAAGATCTTCACAAGCAACGCAGATCCTTGGGTCTAACCCCAGTTATCCTTGGGATTATCCCCAGTTTCCGCCAGCAGCGCACGATGATCCTGATATAGTTCACGTCTTTGGGACCAGTACCCACTTCCGGGGCTGACAACCTCATCGTACTGGCTATACCCAGGATCCTACGTATAATGGTAGACGTACCATACATCCGTTCATAAGGTTTCTAACGTTTTCACGTTAGCTAAGGTTTTGACATTTTCATGTCACTAAGTTTGGATAGTCGCCAGTAAGGGCCATACTCCAGTTTACATACGATCCTTTGGGCTTGTCCCCAATTATCCTTTGGGCTTGTCCCCAGCGATCCTTTGGGATCATCCTCAGTGATCCTATGGGCTTGTCCCCAGTTACTAACTTATCTATTATATTGGCTTAGTCCCAAGTTACATTCCATTTTTAAGGTTCTCGAAGTTAAACATTTAAGGATCCTTAATCCTTATTATCCGTTAAAGTTTTACTTATGGTTATCCCGATTAAAGGTTAGGATCCTAACTTGGATCCTCAGGTATGATCCTTAACTATTTTCAATTTCATTATTCATTTGAATACCCTTTAGACCTTGACAACTGAACCTATGATCCTTAAAAAAAAAACTACCTTGAAAATTTTCGATATTTGATCCAGGATCATATCCTAAACGTCTTAAACATAATTTGCTCAACTTTTCTTACTCAAACAAACATGTTCCCAAAACAATTGAAAATAAAAAGGATAATAACACAAGATAAGCGACAAAAGTTTAAGATTTTATTTATTAACGAAAGGATTAACCCTTCAAAAGTTGTCAAAATTGCCAACCCACGTTCCTACCAGCAAAACGTGGCCCGTCCACATGGGTTGGCAAAGGGTGTCCATTGTCTTTGCGGTCTTAGCAGGTGCAGGAAAGTAAAAGCGGCAGGATCACAAAGGCTTCATCCCCCAAACAGAGGATCCCTCCACCTTCTGTAATCCTACCTATTGTTCGAAAGATCCAGTATCCTTTACCCTAAAAACTATTGTTCAAAGATTACAGACCATAAATTGTTCACAAACCATCAACAACCACAAAAAACCACTACCAATCCTAAAAAATTGGGCTCCGGCCTAGTCTCGAAATATCCATCATCGCCCAATCCAGCAGCTCACACCTTTGCTGCTCCATCACCACCAGCTTCTCCACCCTGATCCTTTTCAGCATCACCACCTTCCAGCATGGGGATCTCCTCTGCTTCGTCCTCATCCTCCAGCTCTGCCAATCTTGCCTTCCAACCCTCCAGTCCCATGAGCTCTTGTCAAAGGCAGGATCCTGAGCCTCCGCAGCCATTTGTAATTGAATCTTGTACATAGCAGTTGCGGCAGAGACCTTGGCATCCTGGATGATCTCCTGCTTCTCGCCATCCATATCAATTAGCCTTTGAGCAGCCTCATCTTTTGTAGCCCGGAGTTCCTTCTCAAGATCAGCTATCTTGAGATCCTTTAACACGCCCATTTGTTGGAGGTCGGCGATTTGGCTCTCCTGGTCCTCAACATGGCCAAGGTAGGTCTCAATCTCGGCAAGTTTCTGCAAAAGAGAAAAAAGGTAAGTTCAGGATCAGGCGATCCTCAAAAAAGCAGGATATACAAGCAGGATATTCGAGAAGGATAACTAACAGGGGCAATGATCCTTACCTCATTGACATAGTCAAGGAACTGTTGGCGAATCAGGGGAAATCCTTGAAGATCCTCAGGAGCCTTCCTCTTCTTCCCCTTACTTCTAACAGGTGCCTTAGGAGCTGAAGCAGAGGGACTGGCAACAGAAGCCTTCTTTCGTGAAGACTTGACGTTGGTAAGTTCATCAATCCCGAACTTGGAGGCAGACTTGGCAGATTTGGCAGACTTCCCAACACCTACACAATCAAAACAAGATAAGTTCCCTCACTAATTAAACAATCTAGTATATAACTTACTTTTTACAAGGATACTTACTTGACATAGTGGCAGATGCGGAGGATACTTCCTGTGAATCTTGGATGGAGACTTGGAAACTTCTGACCTCAGGATTAAGCTTTTTAAAAGCCAAGACTCTTTCTCTTGCAGCGGGGGTTAACTTCAGATAAGCAATGGATATAGCTGCACAAAAATAAAAAAGAAAAGAGACGTTAGTGATCCTCATCACATAAGGCAAGTCTGATAGTGATCCTTCCAGGATCCTCTATCCTACCATGAGTAGCCCATTCCTGGGGCAGATCCTCCCCATCTGGGATGGTATCCCTTCTAACGAAGAAAAAGCGACGCTTCCAGTTTGTATCGTTCTTAGTCACCTTGAAGACAGGGTGATCCTCCCCAGCTTTCCGTTTTAGCAGATATCGGCAAGAACCGAACGTGGTAAGATCATAAAGTGCGGCCAACTCTGCCATCCCCAAATCAATTCCCTTCTGCTCGATGATCCTCTCGAAGGTATACAAGACCCTCCAGATCATCGGCATAGCTTGGATATAAGATATACCGGTTAAAGAAAAGAAGGATTGGGTGAAGGCTGGAAAAGGATACGAATACCCTATGGTGAACGGAGTAGCAGGAAAGGCCACCCAAACATCTGAAACAAAGTCGCTCAAAGCAGTAGATGTGAAGGATTTAAAAACAGCATTCGCCGGAAAGCAATGACGAATCCTGTCTACGTGGGCATCAGTAAAGCAACACCTCTCCGTAGGAGAATCCTTGATGATCCCTTGGCTTTTTAGGGGACTACTCTTCTTGGAATCCTTGTGTGGAGAATTCCGGAGCAACATGCTTGTGACGGAACAGAAACAGAATAAAAGCAAAAACAGAGCAAGAGAAGGAAGAAAGGAAAGAGAGAAGAAGAGAGTACCTGATCAATCTTCGGTAGCGATTATAAAGGGAAGATATTTCGAATTTAAATGCAGAGTGATCCTAACCCTATCTCCTATTTATAATCATGATTTGCAGGGATTGTCACATCTGTGACGTAATGATCACAACGGCTAGTCTGCTTATAACGGCTAGTTATCCGAATAGTCCGTTGGAGATAAAGATCAGAGCAAAATATAATTCGTTTATTTACAATAAACTCTTTATATTTTGGGGGCAATTGTTAGGGCTGGATTTTTATTATAGGTGATCCTTACACGTGATCCTAACCAGTGATCCTTGTTTCTTTGGCAGACAGTGATCCTCAGCAGGACTTCAGGATCAGGATCATGGGACATTATAGGATCCTCATACTAACGATCATCTTCGCTTAATGCAATGTTATTTTTGCAGGAATATCTAGCAGGATACGCTCTAAGAATCATGATCAAGGGACGCGTCTTCACAATTATGGCAAGAGCTTAATCGGAGATAGACATTGCACAGGATATGGAAACATGGCTTGATTTATGGGCGGCAATTTAGGCTAGATTATCTTTTATTTCTAAAGGGGTAATGAGCTGATAATTAGTCCTTTTACCTAAAATAGGTCACCTACACTTGTATAAATACCATTCTTCCTCATTTAGAAGAAGACACACGACATACAACACAATTCTCACACACTTAGACACTCAAAACAATAGTGATCCTTGTACTCAGCTCATTATCATCCGAAGTTGTAACTATATTTTTCTTATATTGAAGTTGGTGATCGGTAGTTGCCATCACCCGAGGTTTTTTATGCCGGAGATCATACATTGATCAAGGGCTTTTTCCTCGTATAAATCATTATGTCTTTGCATCTTTATCACAGAAGTGATCCTTTACTTTCATAATTGACCAAGCATCATACCCCGTTTACATAAAGTTTGGTTACATTATCCTTGTGTGATTTTTGACCAAAACAGATACCAGGCCGAGAAAGCAGGGCAACCACTCCCCTATGTGCCAATCGCTAGTGCAGCCACACGAAATTCCACTCTCCTCTGTCTCACTCAAGTGAATTGGTTTCGTGTTGCAACATCAAGATGCGAGATATCCAAGGATTCTCGACTGAACTTGTTCACATAATCCTCAAGGATTCCTGAGGTCCTTGAGTTATCCTGTAGAGATCACTGGTTAGTTTTTCAAAACTCCGACTACAAGAAAATTGACTGTTAAATAAATTAACCAAATGAGCAAATGAAGTAATTGAGTGAGGAGGAACATTTAACAGCCATTTTAAGGCTGATCCTGTTAGAGTAGAACCAAATCCCTTGCACAAGCACGCTTCCTTGAGCTCCGGAGGGATAGGGTTAATCTCCATTCTTTCCCTTTACTGAGCAATATGCTCCTCAGGATCCGTAGTTCCGTCGTAAAGCTTCATGTTGGGGGTTTGAAATATCTTTGGGATCTCAGCATCACAGATAGGATGTGCAAAACGAGATATCTTATGGCTGTCTTGGGACACTTCCGGGATCGGCTGGACCACCCTAGGTACACTGGATATCATGTCCTTCAACTTTTGAAGTTCCCTAGTAAGTGCTGATGTCACACCTGTATCCTGCAAAGATCCACTATTGTTAGTATCATGAGTATTATTATTATTTGACACGTTACCCGTTGGAGGATTTTGCCCATATCCTGAAGCATATCCTGAGCTCCTCATGGTTGACATCCTGACCGAGGAGGGTATCTCAGGAGTATGATTCTGAGGAAGACTGGGCACAATATTCCCCCTGTTATCCTCAGTATACACAGCTGAACTAAAGTTCAATGCTCTGGGGTGTAATGGAGTGACATTATCCTCAGCAGATCTGCTCGAGCCAGACTTCAGGAGTTGTATTTCCCTTAAAAGCATTTGGTTTGTTTCCTGTTGCTGCCTCATTTGTTCCTGCACACTTCCAAATAAAGTAAGAATTTCATCATTAGAAGCTAGAACGGGAGCAGATTCCTGAACACTGCGGGTAGGGATAATATCCTGAGGTCGTGAAGAGGCTGGCGTCCTTGGAGGAGGTGGTGGAAGCACCGAACCAGTAGTAGAGGAAGTCATAGCAGACACAGTAGAGGAACTCCTGTTTGATCTTGAGGCCATTATGGACAATGTGGCAAAAAGTTTTAAAAATAGAAAACTGATTAGCGATTTGACAAAATTTTTTAGTAAAGAGAGCACCACTTGCCCCACGGCGGGCGCCAAATTGTTTTGGTCAAAAATTACCGAAGCAATTAAGTGATCAAATTAGTTAAGTGAGGTAGTGTGCTAAGAGAATGTGTTCAAAAATATGTCAATTGAGTTATTTGTAAAAACAGTTTGGGGATACGGCTCAGGATATAGAGTCGTATCTGCGATCAAACAATGAGCAAAAAAGTAAAGTAAATGACACGAGATGTACGAGGAAAGCCCTTGATCAATCTAGATCGTCGGCATAAAACCTCGGGAGCTGACAATCGCAGCTGCCTTGTTCTTCTATTGCTTCAAATATCAGGATACAGTGCAGGATGTGGTGCGGATCGACTAAGTGTTACAACGTGAATTGGGTACAAGTGTGGTGATTGCAGTAATCTAGAGAGCAAGAGTGTACAAGAATGTTAGCGAAAAGATTGTGTGCCTTAAACTGATCCGCCCACATCTATTTATAGTAAAGATAAATTAACAAACTATCCTAAACTTGCGGGATCCACCGAATATTCCTTCATCGAACGTTGTAGACCTGGTCTTTCGGGCTCAACGTCTCTTCTTCAACAAACTCGTCCGAGTCCTGAGGAGAAGAAGTCCTCTTGACCGTTAGTAAGCCTCAGCCTTTTACCTGCACGTGGTTAATTAATAAACCTCAGGATATCACCCAAGATGTTAGCAATATCCTCTTCCAGCATCCTAGTCACAAATACACAAACAAAGGCAGGATATTGGTCAGGATATGTATGCTTAGAAAATGACCCATAACAGACACTGCTTGTGTTAACTACTGCTAATACATTCTATTACAAAACAGACTTTAGAACAGCTGCTGCAACCTTCTACTGCTGTGAACCCAGCAGCACTTGTCCGGATCAGCAGTGCTTGACTCAAGACAGTAGATTGAATCAGCAGGACTTTAGTCTTCCATCAGATCTTTAGTTGAGCAGCAGTTATGGGTCAGTAGTTTAGCAAGATCAGCAGATAGGAGGTCATCAGTAGTTGTAATCACTTTCAAGGGGAGAGATTTGTATATCAACATCTGCTTATTCAGGATCCACTGCTCTGATCCAGTTTTGGCTTTAATTATCTGTTCCTCTGATAGGGTTCAATCCCAACAATCTCCCCCTGGAACAGATAATGCCAAAACCCTTCATTATTTGTGGACATTTTATTGCCTCATTAACAGCTCCCTTATCTGACCTTTAAATTGTAATTCAAAGTCAAGGGCATCTGTATCTTCATCATCCCTGCTAAGTGGAAGATCAAGGAGATCCTGCAAACCTTCAAGACTCAGGCCAAGAGCTTGTTCCCTTGATATTTTCTCCACTTCTCCACCAGACCTGAGCAAAGTCAATACGCAGTCTGTTTGTCAGTTTCCCACTTTTGTATTTTTGAGCCTCGTGGGTTTCTGGGAGATGCTTATTTGCAGAAGTATTTGGTGAGGCTGGCCTGTTCATCACTGGCTGAGCAAGTGGTAGCCAGAGTTTTCCTGTTCAAGTTCTTCTTTTAACTTTCTTAACAAGCCTTCTTTTACAACAGCATTTCCAGTAAGAATTTCTTGAACTGTTTCAGCTCCTAACTGGCTTGTTTCCTTCTTTTGTAAAAGGAAGTACCAGTAGGAGCAGTGGCTTTCCTGGTGTGCAGCTTGTTGGCCTTTTTGAAACCTCTGCTTCAGGATAGTCAGGTTTTTGAGGAATTTTTGGATCTTTCTTCTTAATTCCTCCAACCTTTTGTAGGTTGACCTGACCATATCTTCTTTCCATCTAGCAATTTGTCTTTTTGTACCAAAATCAGTAGCAACCAGTTCTTCTTTCATTCTCTTAGTTCCAACTTGTTGTCAGGTACATTCTTTTTGAACTTGCCCAATCAGGAGGAGTGTGAGTGACTTTCCTTTTTATCATGTCTTGAATTCTTGCTGCTTCAACTTCAAGCTCAGGAACAGTCCACTCTTTGTACATGTGTCTCTCTCCTTTGTATCTTTGTGAAACATAATGCTTTCAATGTAGTCTTTCTTCAAAGTTTCAGCTGCTCTTTCTGAAATTTTGTTGACTGACATTCTTTGCAAAACGTTCTAGGGAACTGACTTGTGTGAGCAGATATTGATAGTATCTTGAAACTTCTTTGTCAGATTTCCCTTGTGTGTTTCTTTTCGAGATATCTTCTGCTTGCTTGGCCTTTATCTTCAAATATTCATCAATATTTTTGGGCCAGGGATATCCTTTGATTGAAGGCAAACTCCTTTTGGCAGGGTCATCCTCAATATAAAAAGATTTATTTCTTCTCTAACAGCTTCTAGTTCAAGAGGAAATTGAACACCTGCAGGAGGTAAGGGTTTGTGCATTGGAACTGAAGAAAGTGGAACTGGTTTTGGTATATTGACAAGAGCTAAAGATTTTGAAGATGTTTGTGATGGTGAAGAGACATCATCTTTAGGAATTAGCCTCCTCCTCTTTATTTGAGGAGGGACTGATAATGTTTTGGATGGAAAGGTGGTTGTAGTGGCAGTGGTGGGTGATAGACTAACAGCTGTTGAAACAACTGGTGTTCCAACCACTGTTGTCTTTACAGCAGAAGTTATAACAACTGCTGTCTTCTGCCTTTTGACAGGAGGTGATTTTGATTTTGGTGGTGATGGTGGTAAGCAGTGGATGTAGTGTGTGTTGAGATGGTGTGTGTTGAAGTGGGAGCAGATGTTGAAACTACTGAAGTACCAACAGCAGCTGATACAACAGGAGTTACAAACAGCTGTTTTAGGTGGTGGTTTTTGAGCAGACTTTGAACGTCTGACTGGATGGATTTGGGTAGCCTTACTTTTCTTGTAGGCTTCTTCTTTTCATCAATAAGATTTTCATCATCTCTTGACCCTGAAGTACCCTGATCCGGATAATCCACCCTGGCTTTCTTTTTGGCCTCTCTATCCCTTTTCACAGATGCAAGTGCTTCTGCAAGTGCATTTGCGGTCACATCAATTTTCTTACTCCCATCTGGCAAAGGAATCTGTTTTAGTCATATTTGAATTTTCTGGTGCAAGGTAGAGACCATCTGTTATTCCTTTCCTTCTCCACTCCTGAATTTTCTCCCCCTTTTTGGCATTATCTTCGGGGAGTTTATCAATGCAAGAACACTGGTGGAAGGAGCAGTGCCAGAGTTATGCAGGATCTGAGTTTTGAGAGCCTTGAGATCAGCCTGAGTGTCTTTGAACCTAGACTCCATAGCATTTCTCAGCTCTTGAACATGTTTTTCATGTTGCTGATCTGCTACTTGTGCTTGATGATGGAGAAAAGGTTTGAAAGAGATTCCAGAGCTCATTTGTAGCAGGTGCCTGTTGGAGAGCAGGTGCTTGAGGTGGAACAACAGTGGATTGTACCTTTTGTACCTGTAACAACTGTTGGAGCATATCTTTGAGCTCTGCAACAGAGTTATCAAGTTTTTCAACACGAGCCGTCAATTTCTGGTACTTTAAATCATCACCCAATTTAATGGGATCATCTGATTTCCCACTAACAGTGGTTTTATCAGTGGTAGAGGTAGGGAGTTTACTCCAAACATTAACCACTGATGCCCCTTTTTCTTGGTACTGGGGTCTTCTTCCTTCAACACTTGACAACCTTTTGATGTTGCCAGTAGGATAAATAAATCCACTGGTGGTTGGCAGAGGTGCTATAAAAGGAATTGCCTCCAAGGAAGTCTTATTGATGTAACCACTGTCCAACTGTAAACCAGTGGGTTCAACAGTTGTAGTGGCTGCTTCACTTGGATTACCACAAAGAGTTACTTGTAACTCAATGGGTGTAACCTCCTCAGGTTGTGTTGGTGGGTTAGCAATGAATGATACAGCAGGCTCAGTCATTTGTTGAGGCATATTCTCATTGACAGGTGATTGAGAAGGACTGAGTAATGCCTGGTTCAAATCAATTGCATCCAACAGTAGTTGTGTTTTTGGTGGAATTGTGGATGTGATGGTTGGCGTAGAAGCGGACTTGCTCCGGGCATTGAGCTGTGGATGATGGAAACGAATGTATCCAGAGCATCATAATGTGGTGGCCCTTTGTGTACAACCTGTTCTTTTTGTGAAGAAGCAGGAGGAGTTATGGTTATGGGTTGAGATATTTGTACAACTGCTGTGAGGAAGAAGCAGCAGTGGTTTCTTGTGACATTTGTGTTGTCACAAGGCATTAACTCTGGTATCTCATCCTCCAGAGTTGCCGTTTTGATTGGTTTGGGGGGTTTTTATTTTTCTTTTTGTAAAGCCTTTTGGGTTTTGTAGGTGTGGGTTTCAAAACAGTTGGTCTGCTGCTTTGATCACCTAGAGCAGTAGGCTCAGCAGCAGATACCTGAGGAGCACTGGTAGCTGCTAAATTCTGCTCAGGCACCCCTGCTTGTGTTTTGCAAGGTGCTAACATTCGTGAAAAAGTTTCAGATGTTAGGTAGTTTATTACAGTTATTTCACCTTGGTTTATTAAAGCTAAATCATCCTTACTGAATTTCTTTTCAAAATAGTAACTTAAAAACCTTGGAAACAGTAAGAATGATTTGGTTTCAACATTATTAACCAAATCTTTAAAGATTTCGCGAGAATAGTTAAAATTTTCTTCTTGAAGAATTGCATATCCCAGATTTTGAATCTTTATAGGGATCTCATTAAAAGAAGTGGTTTTGTTTGAAACACACAGTAGGAGGGTATGAAATAGGAATCTGGGTGCAGGAGGAAAATAACCTTTTTCTAAGGTTAGTTTCTTCATCATTGTGGCTTCATACCCTCGTTCAATGAAGTCAATGTGCAACTCGTTTTTAGTGAAGGAAGTTTACCTGCCTGGTCATCGAGTTGAAAGACTTCGGAGATGGATTGTGGCGTGATTTGGACAGTTTTACCCTTTATAGAGAGTGAATGGCGGTTGCAATGTCTCCTTGTTTTTCAAGAGTTGCATTCTTCCAAAACTCCTTTGGGTCGCCAAATAGATTGGTGCATCGGCGGTGAGCAAAGTTTTGTACTTTGATTTTGCCATGATGTTAATAATGGAGTCGAAAACATCTGTGGTTCCTGGTTTTGTGAGAAGACCCAGGAGATTGTGAGATTTTTTGTATGGAATTTCAGTGGAGATTGCCTTTTTAGAGGCTGTTTTCGATGAGGATTGTGATGTGGGTTTTGCAGATGGCTTCGATTTTGTCATTTTTTAAACGAATTATCGAAGTAATTTGTGAGAGATGAGAGGAAAAACTGCTTTGAGAAGAGAATTTTTAAGAATTCAATTCGACAGTAAAACCCTGTTTTGGTGGTGAGTGGGGAATTTTATAGGAAAGAGAATGAATGCTGACGTGGCAGCCGTTACAAAAGGTCTGACTGCTATGTACTGCCCACGTGACAACCACTGGTGAAATGAAGGACAGTACTTTTGATGAAAGCAACTGATGAAAGCAGTGGAAAAGGGGGCAGTGGATGATTTTCACTATCAGTGGATAGCATATCAGTGGATAAGACACTGCTTTTGAACAACAGAGGTTATCAAGAAATGAGAGAACAGAGGTTGCCTTTCAGCAGTGGGCAGGCCTTTTGAAGTAGAGCAGACTTTTGAACAATCAGTGGTTATGGCAGACTTTTAAGGATTTTAATGAAATTTTCATTTTTAGCTATTTTTAAGGATGGATTTTTGATTTTCTGAAAACATTTTGTTGCTTTTATTCATAGAAAAACAAGATGTTGCTTGTTATTCCATGTTTAGCATCCCAATCTAGAGACCAAGCTTTCAAAAGTGGTTGTATCAAGTGCTTTTGTGAGCACATCTGCCAGCTGGTCTTTAGTTGGGACATGATGCAGAGACATCAAACCTTTTTCATAGCAATCCCTAACAAAAGTGATGTCTGATGTCGATGTGCTATGTGGTAGAGTGGGAAACTAGATTTTTTATGATATTTTCTACTGCCTGGCTGTCCAACATGAGTGGTGTCTTTAAGGCAGTGATACCAAAATCCAGCAACTGATTTTGAAGCCACAGGAGTTGGGCTGTACAGCTTGCAGCAGCAATGTATTCAGCCTCAGCAGTGGATGTTGAAACTGCTGCTTGCTTTTTGCTTTGCCAAGAGACTAAGCAATCACCTAGAAACTGGCACCCTCCTGAAGTGGACTTCCTTGTGGTATGACATCCAGCAAAGTCACTGTCTGAAAAACCTGAAAGCTTGATATTCCCATTAGCTGGATACCAGATACCAAGTGTGGGAGCACCTTTTATGTATCTGAGAATCCTTTTTACAGCAATGAGAGTTGATTTTCTGGGAGCTGATTGACTTCTTGCACAGACACATGTTGCAAACATGATGTCTGGTCTAGATGCAGTTAGGTACAATAAAGACCCAATCATGCTTCTATAAAGGTGTTTGGTCAATCAGCTCATCCTTTTCATCAGACATGACCAGCTTATTTGTGGCTATGGGTGTGCTGCATGGTTTACAATCATTCATATCAAATTTAGTTAAAAGTTCTTTAGCATATTTGCTTTGATGAATGAAGGTTCCATTTTGTAATTGTTGTACTTGGAGACCAAGAAAGCATTGCAGCTCACCCATTGCACTCATTTCAAACTCAGCTGTCATGAGTTCTCTAAACTCTTCACACATTTTGGTACATGTGCTTCCAAAAATAATGTCATCCACATAAATTTGGACAATCATTAAATCTTTCCCTCTCCATTTAAGAAACAGTGTTTTATCAATGGTACCTCTTTTGAAACCATTTGAGAGTAGAAAGTTGGAAAGAGTTTCATACCAGGCCCTTGGTGCTTGTTTCAGGCCGTACAAGGCTTTGTTTAGCCTGTAGACATGATCAGGATAAAATGGATCCTCAAAGCCTGGAGGTTGACATACATACACCTCTTCTTGCAATGTACCATAGAGGAAAGCACTTTTATATCCATCTGAAACACCTTCATGTTGTGGTTGACAGCAAAGGCCAGGAACAGTCTGATAGCTTCCAATCTTGCAACAGGGGTGAATGTTTCATCATAATCAATCCCTTCTTCCTGTCTGTAACCTTGAACCACAAGCCTGGCTTTGTTCTTGACAACAATGCCCCTTTCATCTGTTTTGTTCTTAAAGACCCACTTTGTGCCAATGGGACTAACCTCTTTTGGCAGTGGTACAAGCTCCCATACTTGTTGTCTTTTAAACTGTTGGAGTTCCTCTTGCATGGCTTCTACCCAGCTGTTGTCTTTTAGTGCCTCTTGGTACTTGACTGGGTGATGGAGTGATAGAAAACCAGCAAAAAGACAAATGTTTTGGGTTTGGCTTCTTGTGAGCACCCCTTCATTTATGTTGCCAATGATTTGATCAGGTGGATGAGATCTCAACAAGATTAAGTCTCCTTGGTATGGTATGATGGAATTTGTTGGTGAAGGCTGCAAATGTGTATCATCTGAGCTAACCACTGCTGGTGACTTTGATGATCCCAGCAGTGACTTCAAAAGGTGGTGGAATGGGTGGTAATGAAGTGGACCACTGCTGACTTTTATCCACTGTTTGAGGACTTTTGTCAGCAGTGTTTGAGGATGTGGAGCAGTGGTAGAAGGGCTACTTTGGTCAACAACTGTTGAGGTAGCAGTGGTTGAGCTTTGACAGCTGTTTTGAACAACTGATGCTTTTCCATTTGTGGCAGACCTTTGAGGGATGATGATTTCATACCCATAGTCTGGTGTTGTATCCTCTGTTGAACCTGCACTGTTAGTCTTGACAGCAGTATTTTCAAAAGTAACTTTTCAAGATCAAACAGATCAGCAGGATTTGCTGGGATTTTTCTTTGAGGAAGTTCATTGAACTTTACATCCAAAGTCTCCTCCACTGCCTTGGTCCGTGTATTGAACACTTTGTAGGCCTTGGCAGTGGCTGAGTATCCCAGATGATAACCACAATCAATTTTGGCTGCAAATTTTGAAATGGAATCTTTTAAGTTCAAAATAAAGCATGGGCAGCCAAAACACCTTGAAGTATGAGATAAGTGGTTTATTTTATACAGAATTTCATAAGCAGTCTTTTTGTGCCTGAGGTTTATTAAAACTCTGTTCTGGACATAGCAAGCAGTGTTTACTGCCTCTGCCCAGAAACTTAATGGCAAACCTGAATCTGCAAGCATAGTTCTGGCAGCCTCAATCAAAGTTCTGTTCTTTCTTTCAACAACCCCATTTTGCTCTGGTGTTCTAGGGATGCTGTACTGCCTTACAATCCCTTTCTTCACACAGAAGGCATCCAACTCCTTATTTTTAAATTCTGTGCATTGTCACTCCTAAAGCTTTTTACTGAAAATCAAATTGCTTTTCAACCTGTGTCACAAAGTCTTGCAAAATGCCTGCAGTTTCATCTTTAGAGTGCAAAAAGAAAGTCCATGTAAACTAGAAAAGTCATCAACTATAACCAAACAATATCTTTTCTTTTTGAGGCTCATGACTTGAACTGGGCCAAACAAATTCATGTGTAGCATTTGCAAACACATGGTGTTTCGGACTCTTCAATGGACTTATAAGAACTTTTATGCTGTTTTCCTTTTAAACAGGAAATGCAGATGTTCAGTGACATGAAAACAATTTTGTGGTAGGCCTCTCAGCAAACCATTTTTTGAATTTCTGTTATTGTCTTAAGATTTGTGTGCCCCAGCCTTCTGTGCCAAAGTTCTGTCTCTTTGTTAGAGGCAGCTGAGAACAGACAGGCAATCAGCTCTGGGACACTCTTTAGACATGTCAACAACATAAACTTGCCACTTCTTTGAGCAACAAGTTTAGTTTGACCATTTTTTATTATTGCTTCAATCTTTTTGACCATTTCTGGTCCAAGAATCCTACAACAGTCTTTTGTGAAGAATGACCCAAACCCTTTATCACTCATTTGAGATACACTCAGAAGGTTGAATTTCAGATTGTCTATTAGATTGACATTTTCAAATTTTACATTACAGATTGCACTGTTCCAGACCCCAGAACTTTCCCTTTACTATTATTTCCAAAGGATATATCACCCCTCTATGGATTTTAAAGTCTTTGAGGAGGGCTTTACATCCTGTCATGTGCCTGGAGCCTCCACTATCTACATACCAAAGGCTATCAAAGCATGTAGAAGCTCCCTGCACATGAAGTAAAAGGATTAGTTCATTAAGGACTCCAAAGCCAACAGGGCTTTGGATGGGAGTCTCAGCAGTGTCTGGTATGGATGCAGTGTGATGGACAGTGGTTAAGTCAGGGGTTTGGACAGTTTTAGTACTGTTTCTTGCTAACCACTGTTGAGGGTCTTGACCAATCACCTGCTGATAACCAAAAGGATGCCTATTCACTTTAGGTTTAGAGGCTTTTTGTAGGTCCTCATAAACGTGTGGAATCCTTTGGTAAGACTGTTTTTCCTTGCCTTTCTGAAACTGATTGGCTGGAGGTGCATCAGTAACCTGAACATCTCTTTTGACAGATGTTTGGTTCAGCTGTTTTGTGACAGTTGTTTGAACTGGTACAAACAGTGGTTGTTTCTATTGTGAATTTGACAGATGGTGATGATGCTGGATGGACTCAAGGATGTTTTAGCCATGTACTCATTCTTTCTATCAATTAAAGTTTTTGAGATACACACATGCCTTGAGTTTTGTGGTTTGTTTTACCACAACAATGCACGTTTTAGAACCTTGCAGCTGAAAGTAGTGACACTTGTTTTATTATATCATAAGCTTTTAAGTGGAAGCAATCTTTTGTTAGATGTTCCTCTCTCATAGAAATTCACAAAAACAAGTTATCAATTTTTCTTTCTTCTTCCTCTTTAGAACTCCTTTGCAGAGGTTTTGACCACTGCTGGGATGTCATTAAGAGGAATGACTTTAGCTTTTGGAGCTTTAAACACCATCAGTTGATGTAAAGTCCATTGGCTTGAATTTTCAAGAATATCACACTCATCAGACATTTTGGTTTAAATTGATGATTTTCATCTCCTCAAAATAGAGGGCCCATAGGTCTGTCAAGTGTGATTTTGTTACCAAGTTTGTCAGTGATTTTCACTTCTTGGCCCATTCTGTTTGTGGGGATGAACTCAGCAGTTACATCAGTGGTTGAAAACAGATTTTTCAAAGCAGTGTTTCATCATCATGTTTTCTATAACCAACCCCAAATTTCACATTGCTTTTTATCTGTTTCTCAAGCATACTTCATACCCTTTGCATGATTCCACCCATCTCTCACATGTGATCTGGGTGGATTCTAACTCCTTTTTGCAACCTTGGTATTTTTCTACCAAGGTTTGAAGTTGGGTTTTGGTTATGCTTTGCTCTTCTTTCATGCTGCAAATCTCTTTCTCTTTTTCAGCCAATTTGTTTTTAAGTTCTTTTAGAGACCTTTCAAATATGACTTCATCAGATAAGATTTTATCACGAAGGTTTTCATTCACCTCTTTGATGTTAGCAAAAGCAATAATGCAATTGTCAGAACACAGTTTTTCAAGAACTTGAGGTGATACCTTTGCAGCAGCCATCATTGCACAATCACATTTAGGATTTTCCTCATCTTCAGCTCTCTCTTCTATCTCACCTGTCTTTTCTTCTTCGGACCATGGATCTGTCAGTGGTTCAATCAGGGTGCCTGAACTTTCTTCCAACAGTACTTCATTAGCCACAGCAGTAACCACTTCTTCAATCACCTCATCCACTGTTTCAGAGACCAGCTGTTCCTCTTCAGATTCAACACCCTCCTGTATTGACTCTAATGCCATCAAACAAAATTCATCATGAGAAGAAACATTAGAAGCATAGAGTGCAAAATTTTCATCACTGAGGTCTTCAGGCATACTGCTCCAGTCAACAAATTCTTGAGTAAAGAAACTTTGTTGATCTGGTTGTGTTGCTACTGGAGCAGTGGTTTGTGGTGCAGGTTGCACTTGTGCCTGGGGAGCAGGGGTTTGAACATATTGGATCTGTGGAGCAGCTGTTTGGACATAATGCACTGGCACAGGAGCAACAGCATAGTGAGCAGTGTTCACATGTGCTGCTGGGGCATATTGGGCATAGTGCACAGTGTTTTGATTTTGAGGTCTAGGATTTGAACTAGGGTGAGTGATTATGGGACCAGTTGTTTGACTCCTACACTCTCTAGCAAAATGTCCTAACCTGTTACACTTATAACACTTGATTTTCGATTTATCCAACCCAACCCTTAGATTCCCATGCAACCCTGGGAATTTTCGCCCTGTTCTTTTATAAAACTTGCTAGTTCTAACACTTAGCAAGGCCAGTTGGTGCAGGATGTCCATTTCCTCTAGA